>NW_028119531.1:0-43427 GCF_965119305.1 Pelophylax lessonae | reverse complement strand
TGATTTTTTAATGATGATGATGATTGATATTGAAGAAAATTAATGATGATGATGATAATTGTTATTAATGATGCTTATGATGATGGTAATGATGATGATTGATATTGATGATAATGATAATTGATATTGATGATAATGATGATGATTGATATTAATGATGAAGATTAAGATGATGATTGATATTGATGATGATGACTGATATTGATGATGATTAATTATGATGATTGATGATGTTGATTGATATTAATAACGATGAATGATTTTTATAATGATGTTTGATATTGATATTGTTATTGTTGATGATGATGATTGATGATGATGATGATGATGACGGTGATGATAATTGATATTAATGATGCTTATGATGATGATAATGATGATGATAATTGACCTTGATGATGAGGATAATGATGATGATTGATGATGAGTGATATTGATGATGATAATTAATAATGATGATGTTGATAATTGATTTTTTAATGATGATGATTGATATTGAAGAATATTAATGATGATGATAATTGTTATTAATGATGCTTATGATGATGGTAATGATGATGATTGATATTAATGATAATGATAATAATGATTGATATTGATGATAATGATGAGGATGATGATGATTGATATTGATGATGAAAATTAAGATGATGATTGATATTGATGATGATGATTGATGATGACTGATATTGATGATGATTAATTATGATGATTGATGATGATGATGATGATGGAGGATGATGATGATGATGATGATTATTGATATTAATAACGATGAATGATTTTTATAATGATGTTTGATATTGTTATTGTTGATGATGATGATGATGATTGATAATGATGATGATTGATATTGATGATGATTGATATTGATGAAAAAGATTAATGATTATTGATATTGATAATGAGGTTGTAAGGGTTATACTTAGGCGTGTGTTGGACTGGATATATGGGAGGCTTGAGGTCAGTATTGGCTATAGGGGTGGTTGGAGGCCAGTTTTTTTAGGTGTGTTCAATGTTTGTTCTTTTATTAGGGGTGTGTTGGACTGGCAATCAGGGAGGTTGAAGGCCACCAATATTTTTTAGGTGTATGTTGGACCCTCTACATGGAGGTTGAAGGTTTGTACTTAGGCGTGTGTTGGTCTGGCTATAGGGGAGGTTGGAGTCCCTTTTTTTATTTCAGGAGTGTATTGGGCCCTCTATATGTAGGTTGAAGGATTGTGCTTGGGTGTGTGTTGGACTGGCTATAGGCAAGGTTGGAGGCCAGTCATTTTCTAGCTGTGTGTTTGACCTTTTATATGGAGGTTGAAGGTTTGTACTTTTATTACGAGTAGGAGGCCATTATTTTTTCTTTTTTAAATGTGTGTGTTGGATCCTCTAAATGGAGGTTGAAGGTTTGTACTTTTATTAGGAGTGTGTTAGAATGGCTATAGGGAAGGTTGGAGGCTAGCAATTTATTTTTTTAGGTGTGTGTTCGACACTCTATATGGAGGTTGAAGGTTTGTATTTTTTTGGTGTGTGTTGGACTGGCTATAGGGGGGTTGGAGGCCATTTTTTTGGTTTATGTGTGTGTTGGACCCTCTATATGGAGGTTGAAGGTTTCTACTTAGGCATGTGTTGGACTGGCTATAGGGGAGGTTGAAGGTCAGTATTTTTTTAGGTGTTAGACCATCTATATGGAGGTTGAATGTTTGTTCTTTTATTAGGCGAATGTTGGATTGCCTATAGGGGCGGTTGGAGGCCAGTAGTTTTTAGGTGTGTGTTTGACTTTTTTATATGGAGGTTGAAGGTTTGTACTTAGGCGTGTGTTGGAGTAGCTATAGGGGAGGCTGGAGGCCAGTATTTTTTATATTAGGTGTGTGTTGAACCCTCTATATGTAGGTTGAAGGTTTGTACTTTTATTAGGCGTGTGTTGGACTGACTATAGGGGAGGTGGAGGCCAGAAAACCAGGTGACGATGGAAGCCCTGTCAGTGGATGTTTAAAGGTAAGCCTATCCTAATGTGCTAGTATGCGTTTTGCTGCTTCTCTCCCTCAGTGTTCCATTATAGGATGTTGATCAGAAAGGTTGCTGCGGATATATGAGAAAACACCCTGAGTATGGGTGGTTGGAATACCCTGCCATCTTGTAACCTGCAGTACTCTGTGCAATGGGTTAAAAAGAACCTGTTTAGACAGTCCTACAACTTACTTTTAAAGAGAAGGCTAGTTTTAGTTTTCTATGGGATTAGTAGAGAGGCCTGTTTATTATGACATTCATAGTAAATGCCTATCAGAATGCTTCCCTGCTGTCCTTACTGAGTTCTTTCCTGCTGTCCCGTCTGTGTGCTTCGGCTCGACTATCAAAGGGGAAAGAAGGTATACCTCTTTTTACGGAGGACAGACAGAAGGACCTGTTCGCCCAAAGCACGTTTAACCAAAGGGACAAGTGCAGGCGTTAGGATATGCTTGGGTTCCCAAGCTTCCTCCTGGCCGGCTTGGTATGGCAATCTTGGGACAGATCTATTTCCCAGGATTTCTCCAAATGCCAAGCCGACCTCCTCTAGACGAGGACCAACCACTTTTGCTGGATTGTCGCCATTCAAGTGACCAGAGTCTGTGAAGATGGAAGCCCTGTCAGTGGATATTTAAGGTAAGCCTATCATAATGTGCTAGTATGCTTTTTGCCGCTTCTCTCCCTCAGTGTTCCATTATAGGGGGTGACGATGATGATGCTGATGGTTAATATTGATGATGATGCTGATGGTTAATATTGATGATGATATAGTGATATAGATAAATGATGATTGATATTGATAATGATGATGATGTTGATGATATTGATGATGATGATTGATATTGATTATGATTGATAATGATTATGATGATGATGATTGATATTGATGATGATTATAATGATGATGATTGATATTGATATTGATGATGATGATTGATATTGATGATGATTGATATTGATGATGATATTGATGATGATGACGGTGATGATAATTGATATTAATGATGCTTATGATGATGATAATGATGATGATTGACATTGATGATAATGATGATGATTGATGATGAGTGATATTGATGATGATAATTAATATTGATGATGTTGATAATTGATTTTTTAATGATGATGATGATTGATATTGAAGAATATTAATGATGATGATGATAATTGTTATTAATGATGCTTATGATGATGGTAATGATGATGATTGATATTGATGATAATGATAATGATGATTGATATTGATGATAATGATGATGATTGATATTAATGATGAAGATTAAGATGATGATTGATATTGATGATGATGACTGATATTGATGATGATTAATTATGATGATTGATGATGATGATTGATATTAATAACGATGAATGATTTTTATAATGATGTTTGATATTGATATTGTTATTGTTGATGATGATGATGATTGATGATGATGATGATGACGGTGATGATAATTGATATTAATGATGCTTATGATGATGATAATGATGATGATAATTGACCTTGATGATGATGATAATGATGATGATTGATGATGAGTGATATTGATGATGATAATTAATAATGATGATGTTGATAATTGATTTTTTAATGATGATGATGATGATTGATATTGAAGAATATTAATGATGATGATAATTGTTATTAATGATGCTTATGATGATGGTAATGATGATGATTGATATTAATGATAATGATAATAATGATTGATATTGATGATAATGATGATGATGATTGATATTGATGATGAAAATTAAGATGATGATTGATATTGATGATGATGATTGATGATGACTGATATTGATGATGATTAATTATGATGATTGATGATGATGATGATGGAGGATGATGATGATGATGATGATGATTGATATTAATAACGATGAATGATTTTTATAATGATGTTTGATATTGTTATTGTTGATGATGATGATTGATAATGATGATGATTGATATTGATGATGATTGATATTGATGAAAAAGATTAATGATTATTGATATTGATAATGAGGTTGTAAGGGTTATACTTAGGCGTGTGTTGGACTGGATATATGGGAGGCTTGAGGTCAGTATTGGCTATAGGGGTGGTTGGAGGCCAGTTTTTTTAGGTGTGTTCAATGTTTGTTCTTTTATTAGGGGTGTGTTGGACTGGCAATCGGGGAGGTTGAAGGCCACCAATATTTTTTAGGTGTGTGTTGGACCCTCTACATGGAGGTTGAAGGTTTGTAATTAGGCGTGTGTTGGTCTGGCTATAGGGGAGGTTGGAGTCCATTTTTTTTATTTCAGGAGTGTATTGGGCCCTCTATATGTAGGTTGAAGGATTGTGCTTGGGTGTGTGTTGGACTGGCTATAGGCAAGGTTGGAGGCCAGTCATTTTCTAGCTGTGTGTTTGACCTTTTATATGGAGGTTGAAGGTTTGTACTTTTATTACGAGTAGGAGGCCATTATTTTTTCATTTTTAAATGTGTGTGTTGGATCCTCTAAATGGAGGTTGAAGGTTTGTACTTTTATTAGGAGTGTGTTAGAATGGCTATAGGGAAGGTTGGAGGCTAGCAATTTATTTTTTTAGGTGTGTGTTCGACACTCTATATGGAGGTTGAAGGTTTGTATTTTTTTGGTGTGTGTTGGACTGGCTATAGGGGGGTTGGAGGCCATTTTTTTGTTTTATGTGTGTGTTGGACCCTCTATATGGAGGTTGAAGGTTTCTACTTAGGCATGTGTTGGACTGGCTATAGGGGAGGTTGAAGGTCAGTATTTTTTTAGGTGTTAGACCATCTATATGGAGGTTGAATGTTTGTTCTTTTATTAGGCGAATGTTGGATTGCCTATAGGGGCGGTTGGAGGCCAGTAGTTTTTAGGTGTGTGTTTGACTTTTTTATATGGAGGTTGAAGGTTTGTACTTAGGCGTGTGTTGGAGTAGCTATAGGGGAGGCTGGAGGCCAGTATTTTTTATATTAGGTGTGTGTTGAACCTTCTATATGTAGGTTGAAGGTTTGTACTTTTATTAGGCGTGTGTTGGACTGACTATAGGGGAGGTGGAGGCCAGAAAACCAGGTGACGATGGAAGCCCTGTCAGTGGATGTTTAAAGGTAAGCCTATCCTAATGTGCTAGTATGCGTTTTGCTGCTTCTCTCCCTCAGTGTTCCATTATAGGATGTTGATCAGAAAGGTTGCTGCGGATATATGAGAAAACACCCTGAGTATGGGTGGTTGGAATACCCTGCCATCTTGTAACCTGCAGTACTCTGTGCAATGGGTTAAAAAGAACCTGTTTAGACAGTCCTACAACTTACTTTTAAAGAGAAGGCTAGTTTTAGTTTTCTATGGGATTAGTAGAGAGGCCTGTTTATTATGACATTCATAGTAAATGCCTATCAGAATGCTTCCCTGCTGTCCTTACTGAGTTCTTTCCTGCTGTCCCGTCTGTGTGCTTCGGCTCGACTGTCAAAGGGGAAAGAAGGTATACCTCTTTTTACGGAGGACAGACAGAAGGACCTGTTCGCCCAAAGCACGTTTAACCAAAGGGACAAGTGCAGGCGTTAGGATATGCTTGGGTTCCCAAGCTTCCTCCTGGCCGGCTTGGTATGGCAATCTTGGGACAGATCTATTTCCCAGGATTTCTCCAAATGCCAAGCCGACCTCCTCTAGACGAGGACCAACCACTTTTGCTGGATTGTCGCCATTCAAGTGACCAGAGCCTGTGAAGATGGAAGCCCTGTCAGTGGATATTTAAGGTAAGCCTATCATAATGTGCTAGTATGCTTTTTGCCGCTTCTCTCCCTCAGTGTTCCATTATAGGGGGTGACGATGATGATGCTGATGGTTAATATTGATGATGATGCTGATGGTTAATATTGATGATGATATAGTGATATAGATAAATGATGATTGATATTGACAATGATGATGATGTTGATGATATTGATGATGATGATTGATATTGATTATGATTGATAATGATTATGATGATGATGATTGATATTGATGATGATTATAATGATGATGATTGATATTGATATTGATGATGATGATTGATATTGATGATGATTGATATTGATGATGATATTGATGATGATGATGGTGATGATAATTGATATTAATGATGCTTATGATGATGATAATGATGATGATTGACATTGATGATAATGATGATGATTGATGATGAGTGATATTGATGATGATAATTAATATTGATGATGTTGATAATTGATTTTTTAATGATGATGATGATTGATATTGAAGAATATTAATGATGATGATGATAATTGTTATTAATGATGCTTATGATGATGGTAATGATGATGATTGATATTGATGATAATGATAATGATGATTGATATTGATGATAATGATGATGATTGATATTAATGATGAAGATTAAGATGATGATTGATATTGATGATGATGACTGATATTGATGATGATTAATTATGATGATTGATGATGATGATTGATATTAATAACGATGAATGATTTTTATAATGATGTTTGATATTGATATTGTTATTGTTGATGATGATGATTGATGATGATGATGGTGACGGTGATGATAATTGATATTAATGATGCTTATGATGATGATAATGATGATGATAATTGACCTTGATGATGATGATAATGATGATGATTGATGATGAGTGATATTGATGATGATAATTAATAATGATGATGTTGATAATTGATTTTTTAATGATGATGATGATTATTGATATTGAAGAATATTAATGATGATGATAATTGTTATTAATGATGCTTATGATGATGGTAATGATGATGATTGATATTAATGATAATGATAATAATGATTGATATTGATGATAATGATGATGATGATTGATATTGATGATGAAAATTAAGATGATGATTGATATTGATGATGATGATTGATGATGACTGATATTGATGATGATTAATTATGATGATTGATGATGATGATGATGGAGGATGATGATGATGATGATGATGATGATTGATATTAATAACGATGAATGATTTTTATAATGATGTTTGATATTGTTATTGTTGATGATGATGATTGATAATGATGATGATTGATATTGATGATGATTGATATTGATGAAAAAGATTAATGATTATTGATATTGATAATGAGGTTGTAAGGGTTATACTTAGGCGTGTGTTGGACTGGATATATGGGAGGCTTGAGGTCAGTATTGGCTATAGGGGTGGTTGGAGGCCAGTTTTTTTAGGTGTGTTCAATGTTTGTTCTTTTATTAGGGGTGTGTTGGACTGGCAATCGGGGAGGTTGAAGGCCACCAATATTTTTTAGGTGTGTGTTGGACCCTCTACATGGAGGTTGAAGGTTTGTAATTAGGCGTGTGTTGGTCTGGCTATAGGGGAGGTTGGAGTCCATTTTTTTTATTTCAGGAGTGTATTGGGCCCTCTATATGTAGGTTGAAGGATTGTGCTTGGGTGTGTGTTGGACTGGCTATAGGCAAGGTTGGAGGCCAGTCATTTTCTAGCTGTGTGTTTGACCTTTTATATGGAGGTTGAAGGTTTGTACTTTTATTACGAGTAGGAGGCCATTATTTTTTCTTTTTTAAATGTGTGTGTTGGATCCTCTAAATGGAGGTTGAAGGTTTGTACTTTTATTAGGAGTGTGTTAGAATGGCTATAGGGAAGGTTGGAGGCTAGCAATTTATTTTTTTAGGTGTGTGTTCGACACTCTATATGGAGGTTGAAGGTTTGTATTTTTTTGGTGTGTGTTGGACTGGCTATAGGGGGGTTGGAGGCCATTTTTTTGTTTTATGTGTGTGTTGGACCCTCTATATGGAGGTTGAAGGTTTCTACTTAGGCATGTGTTGGACTGGCTATAGGGGAGGTTGAAGGTCAGTATTTTTTTAGGTGTTAGACCATCTATATGGAGGTTGAATGTTTGTTCTTTTATTAGGCGAATGTTGGATTGCCTATAGGGGCGGTTGGAGGCCAGTAGTTTTTAGGTGTGTGTTTGACTTTTTTATATGGAGGTTGAAGGTTTGTACTTAGGCGTGTGTTGGAGTAGCTATAGGGGAGGCTGGAGGCCAGTATTTTTTATATTAGGTGTGTGTTGAACCTTCTATATGTAGGTTGAAGGTTTGTACTTTTATTAGGCGTGTGTTGGACTGACTATAGGGGAGGTGGAGGCCAGAAAACCAGGTGACGATGGAAGCCCTGTCAGTGGATGTTTAAAGGTAAGCCTATCCTAATGTGCTAGTATGCGTTTTGCTGCTTCTCTCCCTCAGTGTTCCATTATAGGATGTTGATCAGAAAGGTTGCTGCGGATATATGAGAAAACACCCTGAGTATGGGTGGTTGGAATACCCTGCCATCTTGTAACCTGCAGTACTCTGTGCAATGGGTTAAAAAGAACCTGTTTAGACAGTCCTACAACTTACTTTTAAAGAGAAGGCTAGTTTTAGTTTTCTATGGGATTAGTAGAGAGGCCTGTTTATTATGACATTCATAGTAAATGCCTATCAGAATGCTTCCCTGCTGTCCTTACTGAGTTCTTTCCTGCTGTCCCGTCTGTGTGCTTCGGCTCGACTGTCAAAGGGGAAAGAAGGTATACCTCTTTTTACGGAGGACAGACAGAAGGACCTGTTCGCCCAAAGCACGTTTAACCAAAGGGACAAGTGCAGGCGTTAGGATATGCTTGGGTTCCCAAGCTTCCTCCTGGCCGGCTTGGTATGGCAATCTTGGGACAGATCTATTTCCCAGGATTTCTCCAAATGCCAAGCCGACCTCCTCTAGACGAGGACCAACCACTTTTGCTGGATTGTCGCCATTCAAGTGACCAGAGCCTGTGAAGATGGAAGCCCTGTCAGTGGATATTTAAGGTAAGCCTATCATAATGTGCTAGTATGCTTTTTGCCGCTTCTCTCCCTCAGTGTTCCATTATAGGGGGTGACGATGATGATGCTGATGGTTAATATTGATGATGATGCTGATGGTTAATATTGATGATGATATAGTGATATAGATAAATGATGATTGATATTGACAATGATGATGATGTTGATGATATTGATGATGATGATTGATATTGATTATGATTGATAATGATTATGATGATGATGATTGATATTGATGATGATTATAATGATGATGATTGATATTGATATTGATGATGATGATTGATATTGATGATGATTGATATTGATGATGATATTGATGATGATGACGGTGATGATAATTGATATTAATGATGCTTATGATGATGATAATGATGATGATTGACATTGATGATAATGATGATGATTGATGATGAGTGATATTGATGATGATAATTAATATTGATGATGTTGATAATTGATTTTTTAATGATGATGATGATTGATATTGAAGAATATTAATGATGATGATGATAATTGTTATTAATGATGCTTATGATGATGGTAATGATGATGATTGATATTGATGATAATGATAATGATGATTGATATTGATGATAATGATGATGATTGATATTAATGATGAAGATTAAGATGATGATTGATATTGATGATGATGACTGATATTGATGATGATTAATTATGATGATTGATGATGATGATTGATATTAATAACGATGAATGATTTTTATAATGATGTTTGATATTGATATTGTTATTGTTGATGATGATGATTGATGATGATGATGGTGACGGTGATGATAATTGATATTAATGATGCTTATGATGATGATAATGATGATGATAATTGACCTTGATGATGATGATAATGATGATGATTGATGATGAGTGATATTGATGATGATAATTAATAATGATGATGTTGATAATTGATTTTTTAATGATGATGATGATTATTGATATTGAAGAATATTAATGATGATGATAATTGTTATTAATGATGCTTATGATGATGGTAATGATGATGATTGATATTAATGATAATGATAATAATGATTGATATTGATGATAATGATGATGATGATTGATATTGATGATGAAAATTAAGATGATGATTGATATTGATGATGATGATTGATGATGACTGATATTGATGATGATTAATTATGATGATTGATGATGATGATGATGGAGGATGATGATGATGATGATGATGATGATTGATATTAATAACGATGAATGATTTTTATAATGATGTTTGATATTGTTATTGTTGATGATGATGATTGATAATGATGATGATTGATATTGATGATGATTGATATTGATGAAAAAGATTAATGATTATTGATATTGATAATGAGGTTGTAAGGGTTATACTTAGGCGTGTGTTGGACTGGATATATGGGAGGCTTGAGGTCAGTATTGGCTATAGGGGTGGTTGGAGGCCAGTTTTTTTAGGTGTGTTCAATGTTTGTTCTTTTATTAGGGGTGTGTTGGACTGGCAATCGGGGAGGTTGAAGGCCACCAATATTTTTTAGGTGTGTGTTGGACCCTCTACATGGAGGTTGAAGGTTTGTAATTAGGCGTGTGTTGGTCTGGCTATAGGGGAGGTTGGAGTCCATTTTTTTTATTTCAGGAGTGTATTGGGCCCTCTATATGTAGGTTGAAGGATTGTGCTTGGGTGTGTGTTGGACTGGCTATAGGCAAGGTTGGAGGCCAGTCATTTTCTAGCTGTGTGTTTGACCTTTTATATGGAGGTTGAAGGTTTGTACTTTTATTACGAGTAGGAGGCCATTATTTTTTCTTTTTTAAATGTGTGTGTTGGATCCTCTAAATGGAGGTTGAAGGTTTGTACTTTTATTAGGAGTGTGTTAGAATGGCTATAGGGAAGGTTGGAGGCTAGCAATTTATTTTTTTAGGTGTGTGTTCGACACTCTATATGGAGGTTGAAGGTTTGTATTTTTTTGGTGTGTGTTGGACTGGCTATAGGGGGGTTGGAGGCCATTTTTTTGTTTTATGTGTGTGTTGGACCCTCTATATGGAGGTTGAAGGTTTCTACTTAGGCATGTGTTGGACTGGCTATAGGGGAGGTTGAAGGTCAGTATTTTTTTAGGTGTTAGACCATCTATATGGAGGTTGAATGTTTGTTCTTTTATTAGGCGAATGTTGGATTGCCTATAGGGGCGGTTGGAGGCCAGTAGTTTTTAGGTGTGTGTTTGACTTTTTTATATGGAGGTTGAAGGTTTGTACTTAGGCGTGTGTTGGAGTAGCTATAGGGGAGGCTGGAGGCCAGTATTTTTTATATTAGGTGTGTGTTGAACCTTCTATATGTAGGTTGAAGGTTTGTACTTTTATTAGGCGTGTGTTGGACTGACTATAGGGGAGGTGGAGGCCAGAAAACCAGGTGACGATGGAAGCCCTGTCAGTGGATGTTTAAAGGTAAGCCTATCCTAATGTGCTAGTATGCGTTTTGCTGCTTCTCTCCCTCAGTGTTCCATTATAGGATGTTGATCAGAAAGGTTGCTGCGGATATATGAGAAAACACCCTGAGTATGGGTGGTTGGAATACCCTGCCATCTTGTAACCTGCAGTACTCTGTGCAATGGGTTAAAAAGAACCTGTTTAGACAGTCCTACAACTTACTTTTAAAGAGAAGGCTAGTTTTAGTTTTCTATGGGATTAGTAGAGAGGCCTGTTTATTATGACATTCATAGTAAATGCCTATCAGAATGCTTCCCTGCTGTCCTTACTGAGTTCTTTCCTGCTGTCCCGTCTGTGTGCTTCGGCTCGACTGTCAAAGGGGAAAGAAGGTATACCTCTTTTTACGGAGGACAGACAGAAGGACCTGTTCGCCCAAAGCACGTTTAACCAAAGGGACAAGTGCAGGCGTTAGGATATGCTTGGGTTCCCAAGCTTCCTCCTGGCCGGCTTGGTATGGCAATCTTGGGACAGATCTATTTCCCAGGATTTCTCCAAATGCCAAGCCGACCTCCTCTAGACGAGGACCAACCACTTTTGCTGGATTGTCGCCATTCAAGTGACCAGAGCCTGTGAAGATGGAAGCCCTGTCAGTGGATATTTAAGGTAAGCCTATCATAATGTGCTAGTATGCTTTTTGCCGCTTCTCTCCCTCAGTGTTCCATTATAGGGGGTGACGATGATGATGCTGATGGTTAATATTGATGATGATGCTGATGGTTAATATTGATGATGATATAGTGATATAGATAAATGATGATTGATATTGATAATGATGATGATGTTGATGATATTGATGATGATGATTGATATTGATTATGATTGATAATGATTATGATGATGATGATTGATATTGATGATGATTATAATGATGATGATTGATATTGATATTGATGATGATGATTGATATTGATGATGATTGATATTGATGATGATATTGATGATGATGACGGTGATGATAATTGATATTAATGATGCTTATGATGATGATAATGATGATGATTGACATTGATGATAATGATGATGATTGATGATGAGTGATATTGATGATGATAATTAATATTGATGATGTTGATAATTGATTTTTTAATGATGATGATGATTGATATTGAAGAATATTAATGATGATGATGATAATTTTTATTAATGATGCTTATGATGATGGTAATGATGATGATTGATATTGATGATAATGATAATGATGATTGATATTGATGATAATGATGATGATTGATATTAATGATGAAGATTAAGATGATGATTGATATTGATGATGATGACTGATATTGATGATGATTAATTATGATGATTGATGATGATGATTGATATTAATAACGATGAATGATTTTTATAATGATGTTTGATATTGATATTGTTATTGTTGATGATGATGATTGATGATGATGATGATGACGGTGATGATAATTGATATTAATGATGCTTATGATGATGATAATGATGATGATAATTGACCTTGATGATGATGATAATGATGATGATTGATGATGAGTGATATTGATGATGATAATTAATAATGATGATGTTGATAATTGATTTTTTAATGATGATGATGATGATTGATATTGAAGAATATTAATGATGATGATAATTGTTATTAATGATGCTTATGATGATGGTAATGATGATGATTGATATTAATGATAATGATAATAATGATTGATATTGATGATAATGATGATGATGATTGATATTGATGATGAAAATTAAGATGATGATTGATATTGATGATGATGATTGATGATGACTGATATTGATGATGATTAATTATGATGATTGATGATGATGATGATGGAGGATGATGATGATGATGATTGATATTAATAACGATGAATGATTTTTATAATGATGTTTGATATTGTTATTGTTGATGATGATGATGATGATTGATAATGATGATGATTGATATTGATGATGATTGATATTGATGAAAAAGATTAATGATTATTGATATTGATAATGAGGTTGTAAGGGTTATACTTAGGCGTGTGTTGGACTGGATATATGGGAGGCTTGAGGTCAGTATTGGCTATAGGGGTGGTTGGAGGCCAGTTTTTTTAGGTGTGTTCAATGTTTGTTCTTTTATTAGGGGTGTGTTGGACTGGCAATCGGGGAGGTTGAAGGCCACCAATATTTTTTAGGTGTGTGTTGGACCCTCTACATGGAGGTTGAAGGTTTGTAATTAGGCGTGTGTTGGTCTGGCTATAGGGGAGGTTGGAGTCCATTTTTTTTATTTCAGGAGTGTATTGGGCCCTCTATATGTAGGTTGAAGGATTGTGCTTGGGTGTGTGTTGGACTGGCTATAGGCAAGGTTGGACGCCAGTCATTTTCTAGCTGTGTGTTTGACCTTTTATATGGAGGTTGAAGGTTTGTACTTTTATTACGAGTAGGAGGCCATTATTTTTTCTTTTTTAAATGTGTGTGTTGGATCCTCTAAATGGAGGTTGAAGGTTTGTACTTTTATTAGGAGTGTGTTAGAATGGCTATAGGGAAGGTTGGAGGCTAGCAATTTATTTTTTTAGGTGTGTGTTCGACACTCTATATGGAGGTTGAAGGTTTGTATTTTTTTGGTGTGTGTTGGACTGGCTATAGGGGGGTTGGAGGCCATTTTTTTGTTTTATGTGTGTGTTGGACCCTCTATATGGAGGTTGAAGGTTTCTACTTAGGCATGTGTTGGACTGGCTATAGGGGAGGTTGAAGGTCAGTATTTTTTTAGGTGTTAGACCATCTATATGGAGGTTGAATGTTTGTTCTTTTATTAGGCGAATGTTGGATTGCCTATAGGGGCGGTTGGAGGCCAGTAGTTTTTAGGTGTGTGTTTGACTTTTTTATATGGAGGTTGAAGGTTTGTACTTAGGCGTGTGTTGGAGTAGCTATAGGGGAGGCTGGAGGCCAGTATTTTTTATATTTGGTGTGTGTTGAACCCTCTATATGTAGGTTGAAGGTTTGTACTTTTATTAGGCGTGTGTTGGACTGACTATAGGGGAGGTGGAGGCCAGAAAACCAGGTGACGATGGAAGCCCTGTCAGTGGATGTTTAAAGGTAAGCCTATCCTAATGTGCTAGTATGCGTTTTGCTGCTTCTCTCCCTCAGTGTTCCATTATAGGATGTTGATCAGAAAGGTTGCTGCGGATATATGAGAAAACACCCTGAGTATGGGTGGTTGGAATACCCTGCCATCTTGTAACCTGCAGTACTCTGTGCAATGGGTTAAAAAGAACCTGTTTAGACAGTCCTACAACTTACTTTTAAAGAGAAGGCTAGTTTTAGTTTTCTATGGGATTAGTAGAGAGGCCTGTTTATTATGACATTCATAGTAAATGCCTATCAGAATGCTTCCCTGCTGTCCTTACTGAGTTCTTTCCTGCTGTCCCGTCTGTGTGCTTCGGCTCGACTGTCAAAGGGGAAAGAAGGTATACCTCTTTTTACGGAGGACAGACAGAAGGACCTGTTCGCCCAAAGCACGTTTAACCAAAGGGACAAGTGCAGGCGTTAGGATATGCTTGGGTTCCCAAGCTTCCTCCTGGCCGGCTTGGTATGGCAATCTTGGGACAGATCTATTTCCCAGGATTTCTCCAAATGCCAAGCCGACCTCCTCTAGACGAGGACCAACCACTTTTGCTGGATTGTCGCCATTCAAGTGACCAGAGCCTGTGAAGATGGAAGCCCTGTCAGTGGATATTTAAGGTAAGCCTATCATAATGTGCTAGTATGCTTTTTGCCGCTTCTCTCCCTCAGAGTTCCATTATAGGGGGTGATGATGATGATACTGATGGTTAATATTAATGATGATGCTGATGGTTAATATTGATGATGATAAGGTGATATAGATAAATGATGATTGATATTGATAATGATGATGATGTTGATGATATTGATGATGATGATGATTGATATTGATTATGATTGATAATGATTATGATGATGATGATTGATATTGATGATGATTACAATGATGATGATTGATATTGATGATGATGATGATTGATATTGATGATGATTGATATTGATGATGATATTGATGATGATGACGGTGATGATAATTGATATTAATGATGCTTATGATGATGATAATGATGATGATTGACATTGATGATAATGATGATGATTGATGATGAGTGATATTGATGATGATAATTAATATTGATGATGTTGATAATTGATTTTTTAATGATGATGATGATTGATATTGAAGAAAATTAATGATGATGATGATAATTGTTATTAATGATGCTTATGATGATGGTAATGATGATGATTGATATTGATGATAATGATAATTGATATTGATGATAATGATGATGATTGATATTAATGATGAAGATTAAGATGATGATTGATATTGATGATGATGACTGATATTGATGATGATTAATTATGATGATTGATGATGATGATTGATATTAATAACGATGAATGATTTTTATAATGATGTTTGATATTGATATTGTTATTGTTGATGATGATGATTGATGATGATGATGATGATGATGATGACGGTGATGATAATTGATATTAATGATGCTTATGATGATGATAATGATGATGATAATTGACCTTGATGATGAGGATAATGATGATGATTGATGATGAGTGATATTGATGATGATAATTAATAATGATGATGTTGATAATTGATTTTTTAATGATGATGATTGATATTGAAGAATATTAATGATGATGATAATTGTTATTAATGATGCTTATGATGATGGTAATGATGATGATTGATATTAATGATAATGATAATAATGATTGATATTGATGATAATGATGAGGATGATGATGATTGATATTGATGATGAAAATTAAGATGATGATTGATATTGATGAGGATGATTGATGATGACTGATATTGATGATGATTAATTATGATGATTGATGATGATGATGATGATGGAGGATGATGATGATGATGATGATTGATATTAATAACGATGAATGATTTTTATAATGATGTTTGATATTGTTATTGTTGATGATGATGATGATGATGATTGATAATGATGATGATTGATATTGATGATGATTGATATTGATGAAAAAGATTAATGATTATTGATATTGATAATGAGGTTGTAAGGGTTATACTTAGGCGTGTGTTGGACTGGATATATGGGAGGCTTGAGGTCAGTATTGGCTATAGGGGTGGTTGGAGGCCAGTTTTTTTAGGTGTGTTCAATGTTTGTTCTTTTATTAGGGGTGTGTTGGACTGGCAATCAGGGAGGTTGAAGGCCACCAATATTTTTTAGGTGTATGTTGGACCCTCTACATGGAGGTTGAAGGTTTGTACTTAGGCGTGTGTTGGTCTGGCTATAGGGGAGGTTGGAGTCCCTTTTTTTATTTCAGGAGTGTATTGGGCCCTCTATATGTAGGTTGAAGGATTGTGCTTGGGTGTGTGTTGGACTGGCTATAGGCAAGGTTGGAGGCCAGTCATTTTCTAGCTGTGTGTTTGACCTTTTATATGGAGGTTGAAGGTTTGTACTTTTATTACGAGTAGGAGGCCATTATTTTTTCTTTTTTAAATGTGTGTGTTGGATCCTCTAAATGGAGGTTGAAGGTTTGTACTTTTATTAGGAGTGTGTTAGAATGGCTATAGGGAAGGTTGGAGGCTAGCAATTTATTTTTTTAGGTGTGTGTTCGACACTCTATATGGAGGTTGAAGGTTTGTATTTTTTTGGTGTGTGTTGGACTGGCTATAGGGGGGTTGGAGGCCATTTTTTTGGTTTATGTGTGTGTTGGACCCTCTATATGGAGGTTGAAGGTTTCTACTTAGGCATGTGTTGGACTGGCTATAGGGGAGGTTGAAGGTCAGTATTTTTTTAGGTGTTAGACCATCTATATGGAGGTTGAATGTTTGTTCTTTTATTAGGCGAATGTTGGATTGCCTATAGGGGCGGTTGGAGGCCAGTAGTTTTTAGGTGTGTGTTTGACTTTTTTATATGGAGGTTGAAGGTTTGTACTTAGGCGTGTGTTGGAGTAGCTATAGGGGAGGCTGGAGGCCAGTATTTTTTATATTAGGTGTGTGTTGAACCCTCTATATGTAGGTTGAAGGTTTGTACTTTTATTAGGCGTGTGTTGGACTGACTATAGGGGAGGTGGAGGCCAGAAAACCAGGTGACGATGGAAGCCCTGTCAGTGGATGTTTAAAGGTAAGCCTATCCTAATGTGCTAGTATGCGTTTTGCTGCTTCTCTCCCTCAGTGGTCCATTATAGGATGTTGATCAGAAAGGTTGCTGCGGATATATGAGAAAACACCCTGAGTATGGGTGGTTGGAATACCCTGCCATCTTGTAACCTGCAGTACTCTGTGCAATGGGTTAAAAAGAACCTGTTTAGACAGTCCTACAACTTACTTTTAAAGAGAAGGCTAGTTTTAGTTTTCTATGGGATTAGTAGAGAGGCCTGTTTATTATGACATTCATAGTAAATGCCTATCAGAATGCTTCCCTGCTGTCCTTACTGAGTTCTTTCCTGCTGTCCCGTCTGTGTGCTTCGGCTCGACTGTCAAAGGGGAAAGAAGGTATACCTCTTTTTACGGAGGACAGACAGAAGGACCTGTTCGCCCAAAGCACGTTTAACCAAAGGGACAAGTGCAGGCGTTAGGATATGCTTGGGTTCCCAAGCTTCCTCCTGGCCGGCTTGGTATGGCAATCTTGGGACAGATCTATTTCCCAGGATTTCTCCAAATGCCAAGCCGACCTCCTCTAGACGAGGACCAACCACTTTTGCTGGATTGTCGCCATTCAAGTGACCAGAGCCTGTGAAGATGGAAGCCCTGTCAGTGGATATTTAAGGTAAGCCTATCATAATGTGCTAGTATGCTTTTTGCCGCTTCTCTCCCTCAGTGTTCCATTATAGGGGGTGACGATGATGATGCTGATGGTTAATATTGATGATGATGCTGATGGTTAATATTGATGATGATATAGTGATATAGATAAATGATGATTGATATTGATAATGATGATGATGTTGATGATATTGATGATGATGATTGATATTGATT
Source organism: Pelophylax lessonae (assembly GCF_965119305.1). Taxonomy (NCBI): domain Eukaryota; kingdom Metazoa; phylum Chordata; class Amphibia; order Anura; family Ranidae; genus Pelophylax; species Pelophylax lessonae. The sequence continues at coordinate 25,069 of NW_028119531.1, read as the reverse complement.
ATGATTGATAATGATTATGATGATGATGATTGATATTGATGATGATTATAATGATGATGATTGATATTGATATTGATGATGATGATTGATATTGATGATGATTGATATTGATGATGATATTGATGATGATGACGGTGATGATAATTGATATTAATGATGCTTATGATGATGATAATGATGATGATTGACATTGATGATAATGATGATGATTGATGATGAGTGATATTGATGATGATAATTAATATTGATGATGTTGATAATTGATTTTTTAATGATGATGATGATTGATATTGAAGAAAATTAATGATGATGATGATAATTGTTATTAATGATGCTTATGATGATGGTAATGATGATGATTGATATTGATGATAATGATAATTGATATTGATGATAATGATGATGATTGATATTAATGATGAAGATTAAGATGATGATTGATATTGATGATGATGACTGATATTGATGATGATTAATTATGATGATTGATGATGTTGATTGATATTAATAACGATGAATGATTTTTATAATGATGTTTGATATTGATATTGTTATTGTTGATGATGATGATTGATGATGATGATGATGATGACGGTGATGATAATTGATATTAATGATGCTTATGATGATGATAATGATGATGATAATTGACCTTGATGATGAGGATAATGATGATGATTGATGATGAGTGATATTGATGATGATAATTAATAATGATGATGTTGATAATTGATTTTTTAATGATGATGATTGATATTGAAGAATATTAATGATGATGATAATTGTTATTAATGATGCTTATGATGATGGTAATGATGATGATTGATATTAATGATAATGATAATAATGATTGATATTGATGATAATGATGAGGATGATGATGATTGATATTGATGATGAAAATTAAGATGATGATTGATATTGATGATGATGATTGATGATGACTGATATTGATGATGATTAATTATGATGATTGATGATGATGATGATGATGGAGGATGATGATGATGATGATGATTATTGATATTAATAACGATGAATGATTTTTATAATGATGTTTGATATTGTTATTGTTGATGATGATGATGATGATTGATAATGATGATGATTGATATTGATGATGATTGATATTGATGAAAAAGATTAATGATTATTGATATTGATAATGAGGTTGTAAGGGTTATACTTAGGCGTGTGTTGGACTGGATATATGGGAGGCTTGAGGTCAGTATTGGCTATAGGGGTGGTTGGAGGCCAGTTTTTTTAGGTGTGTTCAATGTTTGTTCTTTTATTAGGGGTGTGTTGGACTGGCAATCAGGGAGGTTGAAGGCCACCAATATTTTTTAGGTGTATGTTGGACCCTCTACATGGAGGTTGAAGGTTTGTACTTAGGCGTGTGTTGGTCTGGCTATAGGGGAGGTTGGAGTCCCTTTTTTTATTTCAGGAGTGTATTGGGCCCTCTATATGTAGGTTGAAGGATTGTGCTTGGGTGTGTGTTGGACTGGCTATAGGCAAGGTTGGAGGCCAGTCATTTTCTAGCTGTGTGTTTGACCTTTTATATGGAGGTTGAAGGTTTGTACTTTTATTACGAGTAGGAGGCCATTATTTTTTCTTTTTTAAATGTGTGTGTTGGATCCTCTAAATGGAGGTTGAAGGTTTGTACTTTTATTAGGAGTGTGTTAGAATGGCTATAGGGAAGGTTGGAGGCTAGCAATTTATTTTTTTAGGTGTGTGTTCGACACTCTATATGGAGGTTGAAGGTTTGTATTTTTTTGGTGTGTGTTGGACTGGCTATAGGGGGGTTGGAGGCCATTTTTTTGGTTTATGTGTGTGTTGGACCCTCTATATGGAGGTTGAAGGTTTCTACTTAGGCATGTGTTGGACTGGCTATAGGGGAGGTTGAAGGTCAGTATTTTTTTAGGTGTTAGACCATCTATATGGAGGTTGAATGTTTGTTCTTTTATTAGGCGAATGTTGGATTGCCTATAGGGGCGGTTGGAGGCCAGTAGTTTTTAGGTGTGTGTTTGACTTTTTTATATGGAGGTTGAAGGTTTGTACTTAGGCGTGTGTTGGAGTAGCTATAGGGGAGGCTGGAGGCCAGTATTTTTTATATTAGGTGTGTGTTGAACCCTCTATATGTAGGTTGAAGGTTTGTACTTTTATTAGGCGTGTGTTGGACTGACTATAGGGGAGGTGGAGGCCAGAAAACCAGGTGACGATGGAAGCCCTGTCAGTGGATGTTTAAAGGTAAGCCTATCCTAATGTGCTAGTATGCGTTTTGCTGCTTCTCTCCCTCAGTGTTCCATTATAGGATGTTGATCAGAAAGGTTGCTGCGGATATATGAGAAAACACCCTGAGTATGGGTGGTTGGAATACCCTGCCATCTTGTAACCTGCAGTACTCTGTGCAATGGGTTAAAAAGAACCTGTTTAGACAGTCCTACAACTTACTTTTAAAGAGAAGGCTAGTTTTAGTTTTCTATGGGATTAGTAGAGAGGCCTGTTTATTATGACATTCATAGTAAATGCCTATCAGAATGCTTCCCTGCTGTCCTTACTGAGTTCTTTCCTGCTGTCCCGTCTGTGTGCTTCGGCTCGACTATCAAAGGGGAAAGAAGGTATACCTCTTTTTACGGAGGACAGACAGAAGGACCTGTTCGCCCAAAGCACGTTTAACCAAAGGGACAAGTGCAGGCGTTAGGATATGCTTGGGTTCCCAAGCTTCCTCCTGGCCGGCTTGGTATGGCAATCTTGGGACAGATCTATTTCCCAGGATTTCTCCAAATGCCAAGCCGACCTCCTCTAGACGAGGACCAACCACTTTTGCTGGATTGTCGCCATTCAAGTGACCAGAGTCTGTGAAGATGGAAGCCCTGTCAGTGGATATTTAAGGTAAGCCTATCATAATGTGCTAGTATGCTTTTTGCCGCTTCTCTCCCTCAGTGTTCCATTATAGGGGGTGACGATGATGATGCTGATGGTTAATATTGATGATGATGCTGATGGTTAATATTGATGATGATATAGTGATATAGATAAATGATGATTGATATTGATAATGATGATGATGTTGATGATATTGATGATGATGATTGATATTGATTATGATTGATAATGATTATGATGATGATGATTGATATTGATGATGATTATAATGATGATGATTGATATTGATATTGATGATGATGATTGATATTGATGATGATTGATATTGATGATGATATTGATGATGATGACGGTGATGATAATTGATATTAATGATGCTTATGATGATGATAATGATGATGATTGACATTGATGATAATGATGATGATTGATGATGAGTGATATTGATGATGATAATTAATATTGATGATGTTGATAATTGATTTTTTAATGATGATGATGATTGATATTGAAGAATATTAATGATGATGATGATAATTGTTATTAATGATGCTTATGATGATGGTAATGATGATGATTGATATTGATGATAATGATAATGATGATTGATATTGATGATAATGATGATGATTGATATTAATGATGAAGATTAAGATGATGATTGATATTGATGATGATGACTGATATTGATGATGATTAATTATGATGATTGATGATGATGATTGATATTAATAACGATGAATGATTTTTATAATGATGTTTGATATTGATATTGTTATTGTTGATGATGATGATGATTGATGATGATGATGATGACGGTGATGATAATTGATATTAATGATGCTTATGATGATGATAATGATGATGATAATTGACCTTGATGATGATGATAATGATGATGATTGATGATGAGTGATATTGATGATGATAATTAATAATGATGATGTTGATAATTGATTTTTTAATGATGATGATGATGATTGATATTGAAGAATATTAATGATGATGATAATTGTTATTAATGATGCTTATGATGATGGTAATGATGATGATTGATATTAATGATAATGATAATAATGATTGATATTGATGATAATGATGATGATGATTGATATTGATGATGAAAATTAAGATGATGATTGATATTGATGATGATGATTGATGATGACTGATATTGATGATGATTAATTATGATGATTGATGATGATGATGATGGAGGATGATGATGATGATGATGATGATTGATATTAATAACGATGAATGATTTTTATAATGATGTTTGATATTGTTATTGTTGATGATGATGATTGATAATGATGATGATTGATATTGATGATGATTGATATTGATGAAAAAGATTAATGATTATTGATATTGATAATGAGGTTGTAAGGGTTATACTTAGGCGTGTGTTGGACTGGATATATGGGAGGCTTGAGGTCAGTATTGGCTATAGGGGTGGTTGGAGGCCAGTTTTTTTAGGTGTGTTCAATGTTTGTTCTTTTATTAGGGGTGTGTTGGACTGGCAATCGGGGAGGTTGAAGGCCACCAATATTTTTTAGGTGTGTGTTGGACCCTCTACATGGAGGTTGAAGGTTTGTAATTAGGCGTGTGTTGGTCTGGCTATAGGGGAGGTTGGAGTCCATTTTTTTTATTTCAGGAGTGTATTGGGCCCTCTATATGTAGGTTGAAGGATTGTGCTTGGGTGTGTGTTGGACTGGCTATAGGCAAGGTTGGAGGCCAGTCATTTTCTAGCTGTGTGTTTGACCTTTTATATGGAGGTTGAAGGTTTGTACTTTTATTACGAGTAGGAGGCCATTATTTTTTCATTTTTAAATGTGTGTGTTGGATCCTCTAAATGGAGGTTGAAGGTTTGTACTTTTATTAGGAGTGTGTTAGAATGGCTATAGGGAAGGTTGGAGGCTAGCAATTTATTTTTTTAGGTGTGTGTTCGACACTCTATATGGAGGTTGAAGGTTTGTATTTTTTTGGTGTGTGTTGGACTGGCTATAGGGGGGTTGGAGGCCATTTTTTTGTTTTATGTGTGTGTTGGACCCTCTATATGGAGGTTGAAGGTTTCTACTTAGGCATGTGTTGGACTGGCTATAGGGGAGGTTGAAGGTCAGTATTTTTTTAGGTGTTAGACCATCTATATGGAGGTTGAATGTTTGTTCTTTTATTAGGCGAATGTTGGATTGCCTATAGGGGCGGTTGGAGGCCAGTAGTTTTTAGGTGTGTGTTTGACTTTTTTATATGGAGGTTGAAGGTTTGTACTTAGGCGTGTGTTGGAGTAGCTATAGGGGAGGCTGGAGGCCAGTATTTTTTATATTAGGTGTGTGTTGAACCTTCTATATGTAGGTTGAAGGTTTGTACTTTTATTAGGCGTGTGTTGGACTGACTATAGGGGAGGTGGAGGCCAGAAAACCAGGTGACGATGGAAGCCCTGTCAGTGGATGTTTAAAGGTAAGCCTATCCTAATGTGCTAGTATGCGTTTTGCTGCTTCTCTCCCTCAGTGTTCCATTATAGGATGTTGATCAGAAAGGTTGCTGCGGATATATGAGAAAACACCCTGAGTATGGGTGGTTGGAATACCCTGCCATCTTGTAACCTGCAGTACTCTGTGCAATGGGTTAAAAAGAACCTGTTTAGACAGTCCTACAACTTACTTTTAAAGAGAAGGCTAGTTTTAGTTTTCTATGGGATTAGTAGAGAGGCCTGTTTATTATGACATTCATAGTAAATGCCTATCAGAATGCTTCCCTGCTGTCCTTACTGAGTTCTTTCCTGCTGTCCCGTCTGTGTGCTTCGGCTCGACTGTCAAAGGGGAAAGAAGGTATACCTCTTTTTACGGAGGACAGACAGAAGGACCTGTTCGCCCAAAGCACGTTTAACCAAAGGGACAAGTGCAGGCGTTAGGATATGCTTGGGTTCCCAAGCTTCCTCCTGGCCGGCTTGGTATGGCAATCTTGGGACAGATCTATTTCCCAGGATTTCTCCAAATGCCAAGCCGACCTCCTCTAGACGAGGACCAACCACTTTTGCTGGATTGTCGCCATTCAAGTGACCAGAGCCTGTGAAGATGGAAGCCCTGTCAGTGGATATTTAAGGTAAGCCTATCATAATGTGCTAGTATGCTTTTTGCCGCTTCTCTCCCTCAGTGTTCCATTATAGGGGGTGACGATGATGATGCTGATGGTTAATATTGATGATGATGCTGATGGTTAATATTGATGATGATATAGTGATATAGATAAATGATGATTGATATTGACAATGATGATGATGTTGATGATATTGATGATGATGATTGATATTGATTATGATTGATAATGATTATGATGATGATGATTGATATTGATGATGATTATAATGATGATGATTGATATTGATATTGATGATGATGATTGATATTGATGATGATTGATATTGATGATGATATTGATGATGATGATGGTGATGATAATTGATATTAATGATGCTTATGATGATGATAATGATGATGATTGACATTGATGATAATGATGATGATTGATGATGAGTGATATTGATGATGATAATTAATATTGATGATGTTGATAATTGATTTTTTAATGATGATGATGATTGATATTGAAGAATATTAATGATGATGATGATAATTGTTATTAATGATGCTTATGATGATGGTAATGATGATGATTGATATTGATGATAATGATAATGATGATTGATATTGATGATAATGATGATGATTGATATTAATGATGAAGATTAAGATGATGATTGATATTGATGATGATGACTGATATTGATGATGATTAATTATGATGATTGATGATGATGATTGATATTAATAACGATGAATGATTTTTATAATGATGTTTGATATTGATATTGTTATTGTTGATGATGATGATTGATGATGATGATGGTGACGGTGATGATAATTGATATTAATGATGCTTATGATGATGATAATGATGATGATAATTGACCTTGATGATGATGATAATGATGATGATTGATGATGAGTGATATTGATGATGATAATTAATAATGATGATGTTGATAATTGATTTTTTAATGATGATGATGATTATTGATATTGAAGAATATTAATGATGATGATAATTGTTATTAATGATGCTTATGATGATGGTAATGATGATGATTGATATTAATGATAATGATAATAATGATTGATATTGATGATAATGATGATGATGATTGATATTGATGATGAAAATTAAGATGATGATTGATATTGATGATGATGATTGATGATGACTGATATTGATGATGATTAATTATGATGATTGATGATGATGATGATGGAGGATGATGATGATGATGATGATGATGATTGATATTAATAACGATGAATGATTTTTATAATGATGTTTGATATTGTTATTGTTGATGATGATGATTGATAATGATGATGATTGATATTGATGATGATTGATATTGATGAAAAAGATTAATGATTATTGATATTGATAATGAGGTTGTAAGGGTTATACTTAGGCGTGTGTTGGACTGGATATATGGGAGGCTTGAGGTCAGTATTGGCTATAGGGGTGGTTGGAGGCCAGTTTTTTTAGGTGTGTTCAATGTTTGTTCTTTTATTAGGGGTGTGTTGGACTGGCAATCGGGGAGGTTGAAGGCCACCAATATTTTTTAGGTGTGTGTTGGACCCTCTACATGGAGGTTGAAGGTTTGTAATTAGGCGTGTGTTGGTCTGGCTATAGGGGAGGTTGGAGTCCATTTTTTTTATTTCAGGAGTGTATTGGGCCCTCTATATGTAGGTTGAAGGATTGTGCTTGGGTGTGTGTTGGACTGGCTATAGGCAAGGTTGGAGGCCAGTCATTTTCTAGCTGTGTGTTTGACCTTTTATATGGAGGTTGAAGGTTTGTACTTTTATTACGAGTAGGAGGCCATTATTTTTTCTTTTTTAAATGTGTGTGTTGGATCCTCTAAATGGAGGTTGAAGGTTTGTACTTTTATTAGGAGTGTGTTAGAATGGCTATAGGGAAGGTTGGAGGCTAGCAATTTATTTTTTTAGGTGTGTGTTCGACACTCTATATGGAGGTTGAAGGTTTGTATTTTTTTGGTGTGTGTTGGACTGGCTATAGGGGGGTTGGAGGCCATTTTTTTGTTTTATGTGTGTGTTGGACCCTCTATATGGAGGTTGAAGGTTTCTACTTAGGCATGTGTTGGACTGGCTATAGGGGAGGTTGAAGGTCAGTATTTTTTTAGGTGTTAGACCATCTATATGGAGGTTGAATGTTTGTTCTTTTATTAGGCGAATGTTGGATTGCCTATAGGGGCGGTTGGAGGCCAGTAGTTTTTAGGTGTGTGTTTGACTTTTTTATATGGAGGTTGAAGGTTTGTACTTAGGCGTGTGTTGGAGTAGCTATAGGGGAGGCTGGAGGCCAGTATTTTTTATATTAGGTGTGTGTTGAACCTTCTATATGTAGGTTGAAGGTTTGTACTTTTATTAGGCGTGTGTTGGACTGACTATAGGGGAGGTGGAGGCCAGAAAACCAGGTGACGATGGAAGCCCTGTCAGTGGATGTTTAAAGGTAAGCCTATCCTAATGTGCTAGTATGCGTTTTGCTGCTTCTCTCCCTCAGTGTTCCATTATAGGATGTTGATCAGAAAGGTTGCTGCGGATATATGAGAAAACACCCTGAGTATGGGTGGTTGGAATACCCTGCCATCTTGTAACCTGCAGTACTCTGTGCAATGGGTTAAAAAGAACCTGTTTAGACAGTCCTACAACTTACTTTTAAAGAGAAGGCTAGTTTTAGTTTTCTATGGGATTAGTAGAGAGGCCTGTTTATTATGACATTCATAGTAAATGCCTATCAGAATGCTTCCCTGCTGTCCTTACTGAGTTCTTTCCTGCTGTCCCGTCTGTGTGCTTCGGCTCGACTGTCAAAGGGGAAAGAAGGTATACCTCTTTTTACGGAGGACAGACAGAAGGACCTGTTCGCCCAAAGCACGTTTAACCAAAGGGACAAGTGCAGGCGTTAGGATATGCTTGGGTTCCCAAGCTTCCTCCTGGCCGGCTTGGTATGGCAATCTTGGGACAGATCTATTTCCCAGGATTTCTCCAAATGCCAAGCCGACCTCCTCTAGACGAGGACCAACCACTTTTGCTGGATTGTCGCCATTCAAGTGACCAGAGCCTGTGAAGATGGAAGCCCTGTCAGTGGATATTTAAGGTAAGCCTATCATAATGTGCTAGTATGCTTTTTGCCGCTTCTCTCCCTCAGTGTTCCATTATAGGGGGTGACGATGATGATGCTGATGGTTAATATTGATGATGATGCTGATGGTTAATATTGATGATGATATAGTGATATAGATAAATGATGATTGATATTGACAATGATGATGATGTTGATGATATTGATGATGATGATTGATATTGATTATGATTGATAATGATTATGATGATGATGATTGATATTGATGATGATTATAATGATGATGATTGATATTGATATTGATGATGATGATTGATATTGATGATGATTGATATTGATGATGATATTGATGATGATGACGGTGATGATAATTGATATTAATGATGCTTATGATGATGATAATGATGATGATTGACATTGATGATAATGATGATGATTGATGATGAGTGATATTGATGATGATAATTAATATTGATGATGTTGATAATTGATTTTTTAATGATGATGATGATTGATATTGAAGAATATTAATGATGATGATGATAATTGTTATTAATGATGCTTATGATGATGGTAATGATGATGATTGATATTGATGATAATGATAATGATGATTGATATTGATGATAATGATGATGATTGATATTAATGATGAAGATTAAGATGATGATTGATATTGATGATGATGACTGATATTGATGATGATTAATTATGATGATTGATGATGATGATTGATATTAATAACGATGAATGATTTTTATAATGATGTTTGATATTGATATTGTTATTGTTGATGATGATGATTGATGATGATGATGGTGACGGTGATGATAATTGATATTAATGATGCTTATGATGATGATAATGATGATGATAATTGACCTTGATGATGATGATAATGATGATGATTGATGATGAGTGATATTGATGATGATAATTAATAATGATGATGTTGATAATTGATTTTTTAATGATGATGATGATTATTGATATTGAAGAATATTAATGATGATGATAATTGTTATTAATGATGCTTATGATGATGGTAATGATGATGATTGATATTAATGATAATGATAATAATGATTGATATTGATGATAATGATGATGATGATTGATATTGATGATGAAAATTAAGATGATGATTGATATTGATGATGATGATTGATGATGACTGATATTGATGATGATTAATTATGATGATTGATGATGATGATGATGGAGGATGATGATGATGATGATGATGATGATTGATATTAATAACGATGAATGATTTTTATAATGATGTTTGATATTGTTATTGTTGATGATGATGATTGATAATGATGATGATTGATATTGATGATGATTGATATTGATGAAAAAGATTAATGATTATTGATATTGATAATGAGGTTGTAAGGGTTATACTTAGGCGTGTGTTGGACTGGATATATGGGAGGCTTGAGGTCAGTATTGGCTATAGGGGTGGTTGGAGGCCAGTTTTTTTAGGTGTGTTCAATGTTTGTTCTTTTATTAGGGGTGTGTTGGACTGGCAATCGGGGAGGTTGAAGGCCACCAATATTTTTTAGGTGTGTGTTGGACCCTCTACATGGAGGTTGAAGGTTTGTAATTAGGCGTGTGTTGGTCTGGCTATAGGGGAGGTTGGAGTCCATTTTTTTTATTTCAGGAGTGTATTGGGCCCTCTATATGTAGGTTGAAGGATTGTGCTTGGGTGTGTGTTGGACTGGCTATAGGCAAGGTTGGAGGCCAGTCATTTTCTAGCTGTGTGTTTGACCTTTTATATGGAGGTTGAAGGTTTGTACTTTTATTACGAGTAGGAGGCCATTATTTTTTCTTTTTTAAATGTGTGTGTTGGATCCTCTAAATGGAGGTTGAAGGTTTGTACTTTTATTAGGAGTGTGTTAGAATGGCTATAGGGAAGGTTGGAGGCTAGCAATTTATTTTTTTAGGTGTGTGTTCGACACTCTATATGGAGGTTGAAGGTTTGTATTTTTTTGGTGTGTGTTGGACTGGCTATAGGGGGGTTGGAGGCCATTTTTTTGTTTTATGTGTGTGTTGGACCCTCTATATGGAGGTTGAAGGTTTCTACTTAGGCATGTGTTGGACTGGCTATAGGGGAGGTTGAAGGTCAGTATTTTTTTAGGTGTTAGACCATCTATATGGAGGTTGAATGTTTGTTCTTTTATTAGGCGAATGTTGGATTGCCTATAGGGGCGGTTGGAGGCCAGTAGTTTTTAGGTGTGTGTTTGACTTTTTTATATGGAGGTTGAAGGTTTGTACTTAGGCGTGTGTTGGAGTAGCTATAGGGGAGGCTGGAGGCCAGTATTTTTTATATTAGGTGTGTGTTGAACCTTCTATATGTAGGTTGAAGGTTTGTACTTTTATTAGGCGTGTGTTGGACTGACTATAGGGGAGGTGGAGGCCAGAAAACCAGGTGACGATGGAAGCCCTGTCAGTGGATGTTTAAAGGTAAGCCTATCCTAATGTGCTAGTATGCGTTTTGCTGCTTCTCTCCCTCAGTGTTCCATTATAGGATGTTGATCAGAAAGGTTGCTGCGGATATATGAGAAAACACCCTGAGTATGGGTGGTTGGAATACCCTGCCATCTTGTAACCTGCAGTACTCTGTGCAATGGGTTAAAAAGAACCTGTTTAGACAGTCCTACAACTTACTTTTAAAGAGAAGGCTAGTTTTAGTTTTCTATGGGATTAGTAGAGAGGCCTGTTTATTATGACATTCATAGTAAATGCCTATCAGAATGCTTCCCTGCTGTCCTTACTGAGTTCTTTCCTGCTGTCCCGTCTGTGTGCTTCGGCTCGACTGTCAAAGGGGAAAGAAGGTATACCTCTTTTTACGGAGGACAGACAGAAGGACCTGTTCGCCCAAAGCACGTTTAACCAAAGGGACAAGTGCAGGCGTTAGGATATGCTTGGGTTCCCAAGCTTCCTCCTGGCCGGCTTGGTATGGCAATCTTGGGACAGATCTATTTCCCAGGATTTCTCCAAATGCCAAGCCGACCTCCTCTAGACGAGGACCAACCACTTTTGCTGGATTGTCGCCATTCAAGTGACCAGAGCCTGTGAAGATGGAAGCCCTGTCAGTGGATATTTAAGGTAAGCCTATCATAATGTGCTAGTATGCTTTTTGCCGCTTCTCTCCCTCAGTGTTCCATTATAGGGGGTGACGATGATGATGCTGATGGTTAATATTGATGATGATGCTGATGGTTAATATTGATGATGATATAGTGATATAGATAAATGATGATTGATATTGATAATGATGATGATGTTGATGATATTGATGATGATGATTGATATTGATTATGATTGATAATGATTATGATGATGATGATTGATATTGATGATGATTATAATGATGATGATTGATATTGATATTGATGATGATGATTGATATTGATGATGATTGATATTGATGATGATATTGATGATGATGATGGTGATGATAATTGATATTAATGATGCTTATGATGATGATAATGATGATGATTGACATTGATGATAATGATGATGATTGATGATGAGTGATATTGATGATGATAATTAATATTGATGATGTTGATAATTGATTTTTTAATGATGATGATGATTGATATTGAAGAATATTAATGATGATGATGATAATTGTTATTAATGATGCTTATGATGATGGTAATGATGATGATTGATATTGATGATAATGATAATGATGATTGATATTGATGATAATGATGATGATTGATATTAATGATGAAGATTAAGATGATGATTGATATTGATGATGATGACTGATATTGATGATGATTAATTATGATGATTGATGATGATGATTGATATTAATAACGATGAATGATTTTTATAATGATGTTTGATATTGATATTGTTATTGTTGATGATGATGATTGATGATGATGATGGTGACGGTGATGATAATTGATATTAATGATGCTTATGATGATGATAATGATGATGATAATTGACCTTGATGATGATGATAATGATGATGATTGATGATGAGTGATATTGATGATGATAATTAATAATGATGATGTTGATAATTGATTTTTTAATGATGATGATGATTATTGATATTGAAGAATATTAATGATGATGATAATTGTTATTAATGATGCTTATGATGATGGTAATGATGATGATTGATATTAATGATAATGATAATAATGATTGATATTGATGATAATGATGATGATGATTGATATTGATGATGAAAATTAAGATGATGATTGATATTGATGATGATGATTGATGATGACTGATATTGATGATGATTAATTATGATGATTGATGATGATGATGATGGAGGATGATGATGATGATGATGATGATGATTGATATTAATAACGATGAATGATTTTTATAATGATGTTTGATATTGTTATTGTTGATGATGATGATTGATAATGATGATGATTGATATTGATGATGATTGATATTGATGAAAAAGATTAATGATTATTGATATTGATAATGAGGTTGTAAGGGTTATACTTAGGCGTGTGTTGGACTGGATATATGGGAGGCTTGAGGTCAGTATTGGCTATAGGGGTGGTTGGAGGCCAGTTTTTTTAGGTGTGTTCAATGTTTGTTCTTTTATTAGGGGTGTGTTGGACTGGCAATCGGGGAGGTTGAAGGCCACCAATATTTTTTAGGTGTGTGTTGGACCCTCTACATGGAGGTTGAAGGTTTGTAATTAGGCGTGTGTTGGTCTGGCTATAGGGGAGGTTGGAGTCCATTTTTTTTATTTCAGGAGTGTATTGGGCCCTCTATATGTAGGTTGAAGGATTGTGCTTGGGTGTGTGTTGGACTGGCTATAGGCAAGGTTGGAGGCCAGTCATTTTCTAGCTGTGTGTTTGACCTTTTATATGGAGGTTGAAGGTTTGTACTTTTATTACGAGTAGGAGGCCATTATTTTTTCTTTTTTAAATGTGTGTGTTGGATCCTCTAAATGGAGGTTGAAGGTTTGTACTTTTATTAGGAGTGTGTTAGAATGGCTATAGGGAAGGTTGGAGGCTAGCAATTTATTTTTTTAGGTGTGTGTTCGACACTCTATATGGAGGTTGAAGGTTTGTATTTTTTTGGTGTGTGTTGGACTGGCTATAGGGGGGTTGGAGGCCATTTTTTTGTTTTATGTGTGTGTTGGACCCTCTATATGGAGGTTGAAGGTTTCTACTTAGGCATGTGTTGGACTGGCTATAGGGGAGGTTGAAGGTCAGTATTTTTTTAGGTGTTAGACCATCTATATGGAGGTTGAATGTTTGTTCTTTTATTAGGCGAATGTTGGATTGCCTATAGGGGCGGTTGGAGGCCAGTAGTTTTTAGGTGTGTGTTTGACTTTTTTATATGGAGGTTGAAGGTTTGTACTTAGGCGTGTGTTGGAGTAGCTATAGGGGAGGCTGGAGGCCAGTATTTTTTATATTAGGTGTGTGTTGAACCTTCTATATGTAGGTTGAAGGTTTGTACTTTTATTAGGCGTGTGTTGGACTGACTATAGGGGAGGTGGAGGCCAGAAAACCAGGTGACGATGGAAGCCCTGTCAGTGGATGTTTAAAGGTAAGCCTATCCTAATGTGCTAGTATGCGTTTTGCTGCTTCTCTCCCTCAGTGTTCCATTATAGGATGTTGATCAGAAAGGTTGCTGCGGATATATGAGAAAACACCCTGAGTATGGGTGGTTGGAATACCCTGCCATCTTGTAACCTGCAGTACTCTGTGCAATGGGTTAAAAAGAACCTGTTTAGACAGTCCTACAACTTACTTTTAAAGAGAAGGCTAGTTTTAGTTTTCTATGGGATTAGTAGAGAGGCCTGTTTATTATGACATTCATAGTAAATGCCTATCAGAATGCTTCCCTGCTGTCCTTACTGAGTTCTTTCCTGCTGTCCCGTCTGTGTGCTTCGGCTCGACTGTCAAAGGGGAAAGAAGGTATACCTCTTTTTACGGAGGACAGACAGAAGGACCTGTTCGCCCAAAGCACGTTTAACCAAAGGGACAAGTGCAGGCGTTAGGATATGCTTGGGTTCCCAAGCTTCCTCCTGGCCGGCTTGGTATGGCAATCTTGGGACAGATCTATTTCCCAGGATTTCTCCAAATGCCAAGCCGACCTCCTCTAGACGAGGACCAACCACTTTTGCTGGATTGTCGCCATTCAAGTGACCAGAGCCTGTGAAGATGGAAGCCCTGTCAGTGGATATTTAAGGTAAGCCTATCATAATGTGCTAGTATGCTTTTTGCCGCTTCTCTCCCTCAGTGTTCCATTATAGGGGGTGACGATGATGATGCTGATGGTTAATATTGATGATGATGCTGATGGTTAATATTGATGATGATATAGTGATATAGATAAATGATGATTGATATTGACAATGATGATGATGTTGATGATATTGATGATGATGATTGATATTGATTATGATTGATAATGATTATGATGATGATGATTGATATTGATGATGATTATAATGATGATGATTGATATTGATATTGATGATGATGATTGATATTGATGATGATTGATATTGATGATGATATTGATGATGATGACGGTGATGATAATTGATATTAATGATGCTTATGATGATGATAATGATGATGATTGACATTGATGATAATGATGATGATTGATGATGAGTGATATTGATGATGATAATTAATATTGATGATGTTGATAATTGATTTTTTAATGATGATGATGATTGATATTGAAGAATATTAATGATGATGATGATAATTGTTATTAATGATGCTTATGATGATGGTAATGATGATGATTGATATTGATGATAATGATAATGATGATTGATATTGATGATAATGATGATGATTGATATTAATGATGAAGATTAAGATGATGATTGATATTGATGATGATGACTGATATTGATGATGATTAATTATGATGATTGATGATGATGATTGATATTAATAACGATGAATGATTTTTATAATGATGTTTGATATTGATATTGTTATTGTTGATGATGATGATTGATGATGATGATGGTGACGGTGATGATAATTGATATTAATGATGCTTATGATGATGATAATGATGATGATAATTGACCTTGATGATGATGATAATGATGATGATTGATGATGAGTGATATTGATGATGATAATTAATAATGATGATGTTGATAATTGATTTTTTAATGATGATGATGATTATTGATATTGAAGAATATTAATGATGATGATAATTGTTATTAATGATGCTTATGATGATGGTAATGATGATGATTGATATTAATGATAATGATAATAATGATTGATATTGATGATAATGATGATGATGATTGATATTGATGATGAAAATTAAGATGATGATTGATATTGATGATGATGATTGATGATGACTGATATTGATGATGATTAATTATGATGATTGATGATGATGATGATGGAGGATGATGATGATGATGATGATGATGATTGATATTAATAACGATGAATGATTTTTATAATGATGTTTGATATTGTTATTGTTGATGATGATGATTGATAATGATGATGATTGATATTGATGATGATTGATATTGATGAAAAAGATTAATGATTATTGATATTGATAATGAGGTTGTAAGGGTTATACTTAGGCGTGTGTTGGACTGGATATATGGGAGGCTTGAGGTCAGTATTGGCTATAGGGGTGGTTGGAGGCCAGTTTTTTTAGGTGTGTTCAATGTTTGTTCTTTTATTAGGGGTGTGTTGGACTGGCAATCGGGGAGGTTGAAGGCCACCAATATTTTTTAGGTGTGTGTTGGACCCTCTACATGGAGGTTGAAGGTTTGTAATTAGGCGTGTGTTGGTCTGGCTATAGGGGAGGTTGGAGTCCATTTTTTTTATTTCAGGAGTGTATTGGGCCCTCTATATGTAGGTTGAAGGATTGTGCTTGGGTGTGTGTTGGACTGGCTATAGGCAAGGTTGGAGGCCAGTCATTTTCTAGCTGTGTGTTTGACCTTTTATATGGAGGTTGAAGGTTTGTACTTTTATTACGAGTAGGAGGCCATTATTTTTTCTTTTTTAAATGTGTGTGTTGGATCCTCTAAATGGAGGTTGAAGGTTTGTACTTTTATTAGGAGTGTGTTAGAATGGCTATAGGGAAGGTTGGAGGCTAGCAATTTATTTTTTTAGGTGTGTGTTCGACACTCTATATGGAGGTTGAAGGTTTGTATTTTTTTGGTGTGTGTTGGACTGGCTATAGGGGGGTTGGAGGCCATTTTTTTGTTTTATGTGTGTGTTGGACCCTCTATATGGAGGTTGAAGGTTTCTACTTAGGCATGTGTTGGACTGGCTATAGGGGAGGTTGAAGGTCAGTATTTTTTTAGGTGTTAGACCATCTATATGGAGGTTGAATGTTTGTTCTTTTATTAGGCGAATGTTGGATTGCCTATAGGGGCGGTTGGAGGCCAGTAGTTTTTAGGTGTGTGTTTGACTTTTTTATATGGAGGTTGAAGGTTTGTACTTAGGCGTGTGTTGGAGTAGCTATAGGGGAGGCTGGAGGCCAGTATTTTTTATATTAGGTGTGTGTTGAACCTTCTATATGTAGGTTGAAGGTTTGTACTTTTATTAGGCGTGTGTTGGACTGACTATAGGGGAGGTGGAGGCCAGAAAACCAGGTGACGATGGAAGCCCTGTCAGTGGATGTTTAAAGGTAAGCCTATCCTAATGTGCTAGTATGCGTTTTGCTGCTTCTCTCCCTCAGTGTTCCATTATAGGATGTTGATCAGAAAGGTTGCTGCGGATATATGAGAAAACACCCTGAGTATGGGTGGTTGGAATACCCTGCCATCTTGTAACCTGCAGTACTCTGTGCAATGGGTTAAAAAGAACCTGTTTAGACAGTCCTACAACTTACTTTTAAAGAGAAGGCTAGTTTTAGTTTTCTATGGGATTAGTAGAGAGGCCTGTTTATTATGACATTCATAGTAAATGCCTATCAGAATGCTTCCCTGCTGTCCTTACTGAGTTCTTTCCTGCTGTCCCGTCTGTGTGCTTCGGCTCGACTGTCAAAGGGGAAAGAAGGTATACCTCTTTTTACGGAGGACAGACAGAAGGACCTGTTCGCCCAAAGCACGTTTAACCAAAGGGACAAGTGCAGGCGTTAGGATATGCTTGGGTTCCCAAGCTTCCTCCTGGCCGGCTTGGTATGGCAATCTTGGGACAGATCTATTTCCCAGGATTTCTCCAAATGCCAAGCCGACCTCCTCTAGACGAGGACCAACCACTTTTGCTGGATTGTCGCCATTCAAGTGACCAGAGCCTGTGAAGATGGAAGCCCTGTCAGTGGATATTTAAGGTAAGCCTATCATAATGTGCTAGTATGCTTTTTGCCGCTTCTCTCCCTCAGTGTTCCATTATAGGGGGTGACGATGATGATGCTGATGGTTAATATTGATGATGATGCTGATGGTTAATATTGATGATGATATAGTGATATAGATAAATGATGATTGATATTGATAATGATGATGATGTTGATGATATTGATGATGATGATTGATATTGATTATGATTGATAATGATTATGATGATGATGATTGATATTGATGATGATTATAATGATGATGATTGATATTGATATTGATGATGATGATTGATATTGATGATGATTGATATTGATGATGATATTGATGATGATGACGGTGATGATAATTGATATTAATGATGCTTATGATGATGATAATGATGATGATTGACATTGATGATAATGATGATGATTGATGATGAGTGATATTGATGATGATAATTAATATTGATGATGTTGATAATTGATTTTTTAATGATGATGATGATTGATATTGAAGAATATTAATGATGATGATGATAATTTTTATTAATGATGCTTATGATGATGGTAATGATGATGATTGATATTGATGATAATGATAATGATGATTGATATTGATGATAATGATGATGATTGATATTAATGATGAAGATTAAGATGATGATTGATATTGATGATGATGACTGATATTGATGATGATTAATTATGATGATTGATGATGATGATTGATATTAATAACGATGAATGATTTTTATAATGATGTTTGATATTGATATTGTTATTGTTGATGATGATGATTGATGATGATGATGATGATGACGGTGATGATAATTGATATTAATGATGCTTATGATGATGATAATGATGATGATAATTGACCTTGATGATGAGGATAATGATGATGATTGATGATGAGTGATATTGATGATGATAATTAATAATGATGATGTTGATAATTGATTTTTTAATGATGATGATTGATATTGAAGAATATTAATGATGATGATAATTGTTATTAATGATGCTTATGATGATGGTAATGATGATGATTGATATTAATGATAATGATAATAATGATTGATATTGATGATAATGATGAGGATGATGATGATTGATATTGATGATGAAAATTAAGATGATGATTGATATTGATGATGATGATTGATGATGACTGATATTGATGATGATTAATTATGATGATTGATGATGATGATGATGATGGAGGATGATGATGATGATGATGATGATGATTGATATTAATAACGATGAATGATTTTTATAATGATGTTTGATATTGTTATTGTTGATGATGATGATGATGATGATTGATATTGATGATGATTGATATTGATGAAAAAGATTAATGATTATTGATATTGATAATGAGGTTGTAAGGGTTATACTTAGGCGTGTGTTGGACTGGATATATGGGAGGCTTGAGGTCAGTATTGGCTATAGGGGTGGTTGGAGGCCAGTTTTTTTAGGTGTGTTCAATGTTTGTTCTTTTATTAGGGGTGTGTTGGACTGGCAATCAGGGAGGTTGAAGGCCACCAATATTTTTTAGGTGTATGTTGGACCCTCTACATGGAGGTTGAAGGTTTGTACTTAGGCGTGTGTTGGTCTGGCTATAGGGGAGGTTGGAGTCCCTTTTTTTATTTCAGGAGTGTATTGGGCCCTCTATATGTAGGTTGAAGGATTGTGCTTGGGTGTGTGTTGGACTGGCTATAGGCAAGGTTGGAGGCCAGTCATTTTCTAGCTGTGTGTTTGACCTTTTATATGGAGGTTGAAGGTTTGTACTTTTATTACGAGTAGGAGGCCATTATTTTTTCTTTTTTAAATGTGTGTGTTGGATCCTCTAAATGGAGGTTGAAGGTTTGTACTTTTATTAGGAGTGTGTTAGAATGGCTATAGGGAAGGTTGGAGGCTAGCAATTTATTTTTTTAGGTGTGTGTTCGACACTCTATATGGAGGTTGAAGGTTTGTATTTTTTTGGTGTGTGTTGGACTGGCTATAGGGGGGTTGGAGGCCATTTTTTTGGTTTATGTGTGTGTTGGACCCTCTATATGGAGGTTGAAGGTTTCTACTTAGGCATGTGTTGGACTGGCTATAGGGGAGGTTGAAGGTCAGTATTTTTTTAGGTGTTAGACCATCTATATGGAGGTTGAATGTTTGTTCTTTTATTAGGCGAATGTTGGATTGCCTATAGGGGCGGTTGGAGGCCAGTAGTTTTTAGGTGTGTGTTTGACTTTTTTATATGGAGGTTGAAGGTTTGTACTTAGGCGTGTGTTGGAGTAGCTATAGGGGAGGCTGGAGGCCAGTATTTTTTATATTAGGTGTGTGTTGAACCCTCTATATGTAGGTTGAAGGTTTGTACTTTTATTAGGCGTGTGTTGGACTGACTATAGGGGAGGTGGAGGCCAGAAAACCAGGTGACGATGGAAGCCCTGTCAGTGGATGTTTAAAGGTAAGCCTATCCTAATGTGCTAGTATGCGTTTTGCTGCTTCTCTCCCTCAGTGGTCCATTATAGGATGTTGATCAGAAAGGTTGCTGCGGATATATGAGAAAACACCCTGAGTATGGGTGGTTGGAATACCCTGCCATCTTGTAACCTGCAGTACTCTGTGCAATGGGTTAAAAAGAACCTGTTTAGACAGTCCTACAACTTACTTTTAAAGAGAAGGCTAGTTTTAGTTTTCTATGGGATTAGTAGAGAGGCCTGTTTATTATGACATTCATAGTAAATGCCTATCAGAATGCTTCCCTGCTGTCCTTACTGAGTTCTTTCCTGCTGTCCCGTCTGTGTGCTTCGGCTCGACTGTCAAAGGGGAAAGAAGGTATACCTCTTTTTACGGAGGACAGACAGAAGGACCTGTTCGCCCAAAGCACGTTTAACCAAAGGGACAAGTGCAGGCGTTAGGATATGCTTGGGTTCCCAAGCTTCCTCCTGGCCGGCTTGGTATGGCAATCTTGGGACAGATCTATTTCCCAGGATTTCTCCAAATGCCAAGCCGACCTCCTCTAGACGAGGACCAACCACTTTTGCTGGATTGTCGCCATTCAAGTGACCAGAGCCTGTGAAGATGGAAGCCCTGTCAGTGGATATTTAAGGTAAGCCTATCATAATGTGCTAGTATGCTTTTTGCCGCTTCTCTCCCTCAGTGTTCCATTATAGGGGGTGACGATGATGATGCTGATGGTTAATATTGATGATGATGCTGATGGTTAATATTGATGATGATATAGTGATATAGATAAATGATGATTGATATTGATAATGATGATGATGTTGATGATATTGATGATGATGATTGATATTGATTATGATTGATAATGATTATGATGATGATGATTGATATTGATGATGATTATAATGATGATGATTGATATTGATGATGATGATGATTGATATTGATGATGATTGATATTGATGATGATATTGATGATGATGATGACGGTGATGATAATTGATATTAATGATGCTTATGATGATGATAATGATGATGATTGACATTGATGATAATGATGATGATTGATGATGAGTGATATTGATGATGATAATTAATATTGATGATGTTGATAATTGATTTTTTAATGATGATGATGATTGATATTGAAGAAAATTAATGATGATGATGATAATTGTTATTAATGATGCTTATGATGATGGTAATGATGATGATTGATATTGATGATAATGATAATTGATATTGATGATAATGATGATGATTGATATTAATGATGAAGATTAAGATGATGATTGATATTGATGATGATGACTGATATTGATGATGATTAATTATGATGATTGATGATGATGATTGATATTAATAACGATGAATGATTTTTATAATGATGTTTGATATTGATATTGTTATTGTTGATGATGATGATTGATGATGATGATGATGATGACGGTGATGATAATTGATATTAATGATGCTTATGATGATGATAATGATGATGATAATTGACCTTGATGATGAGGATAATGATGATGATTGATGATGAGTGATATTGATGATGATAATTAATAATGATGATGTTGATAATTGATTTTTTAATGATGATGATTGATATTGAAGAATATTAATGATGATGATAATTGTTATTAATGATGCTTATGATGATGGTAATGATGATGATTGATATTAATGATAATGATAATAATGATTGATATTGATGATAATGATGAGGATGATGATGATTGATATTGATGATGAAAATTAAGATGATGATTGATATTGATGATGATGATTGATGATGACTGATATTGATGATGATTAATTATGATGATTGATGATGATGATGATGATGGAGGATGATGATGATGATGATGATGATGATTGATATTAATAACGATGAATGATTTTTATAATGATGTTTGATATTGTTATTGTTGATGATGATGATGATGATGATTGATATTGATGATGATTGATATTGATGAAAAAGATTAATGATTATTGATATTGATAATGAGGTTGTAAGGGTTATACTTAGGCGTGTGTTGGACTGGATATATGGGAGGCTTGAGGTCAGTATTGGCTATAGGGGTGGTTGGAGGCCAGTTTTTTTAGGTGTGTTCAATGTTTGTTCTTTTATTAGGGGTGTGTTGGACTGGCAATCAGGGAGGTTGAAGGCCACCAATATTTTTTAGGTGTATGTTGGACCCTCTACATGGAGGTTGAAGGTTTGTACTTAGGCGTGTGTTGGTCTGGCTATAGGGGAGGTTGGAGTCCCTTTTTTTATTTCAGGAGTGTATTGGGCCCTCTATATGTAGGTTGAAGGATTGTGCTTGGGTGTGTGTTGGACTGGCTATAGGCAAGGTTGGAGGCCAGTCATTTTCTAGCTGTGTGTTTGACCTTTTATATGGAGGTTGAAGGTTTGTACTTTTATTACGAGTAGGAGGCCATTATTTTTTCTTTTTTAAATGTGTGTGTTGGATCCTCTAAATGGAGGTTGAAGGTTTGTACTTTTATTAGGAGTGTGTTAGAATGGCTATAGGGAAGGTTGGAGGCTAGCAATTTATTTTTTTAGGTGTGTGTTCGACACTCTATATGGAGGTTGAAGGTTTGTATTTTTTTGGTGTGTGTTGGACTGGCTATAGGGGGGTTGGAGGCCATTTTTTTGGTTTATGTGTGTGTTGGACCCTCTATATGGAGGTTGAAGGTTTCTACTTAGGCATGTGTTGGACTGGCTATAGGGGAGGTTGAAGGTCAGTATTTTTTTAGGTGTTAGACCATCTATATGGAGGTTGAATGTTTGTTCTTTTATTAGGCGAATGTTGGATTGCCTATAGGGGCGGTTGGAGGCCAGTAGTTTTTAGGTGTGTGTTTGACTTTTTTATATGGAGGTTGAAGGTTTGTACTTAGGCGTGTGTTGGAGTAGCTATAGGGGAGGCTGGAGGCCAGTATTTTTTATATTAGGTGTGTGTTGAACCCTCTATATGTAGGTTGAAGGTTTGTACTTTTATTAGGCGTGTGTTGGACTGACTATAGGGGAGGTGGAGGCCAGAAAACCAGGTGACGATGGAAGCCCTGTCAGTGGATGTTTAAAGGTAAGCCTATCCTAATGTGCTAGTATGCGTTTTGCTGCTTCTCTCCCTCAGTGGTCCATTATAGGATGTTGATCAGAAAGGTTGCTGCGGATATATGAGAAAACACCCTGAGTATGGGTGGTTGGAATACCCTGCCATCTTGTAACCTGCAGTACTCTGTGCAATGGGTTAAAAAGAACCTGTTTAGACAGTCCTACAACTTACTTTTAAAGAGAAGGCTAGTTTTAGTTTTCTATGGGATTAGTAGAGAGGCCTGTTTATTATGACATTCATAGTAAATGCCTATCAGAATGCTTCCCTGCTGTCCTTACTGAGTTCTTTCCTGCTGTCCCGTCTGTGTGCTTCGGCTCGACTGTCAAAGGGGAAAGAAGGTATACCTCTTTTTACGGAGGACAGACAGAAGGACCTGTTCGCCCAAAGCACGTTTAACCAAAGGGACAAGTGCAGGCGTTAGGATATGCTTGGGTTCCCAAGCTTCCTCCTGGCCGGCTTGGTATGGCAATCTTGGGACAGATCTATTTCCCAGGATTTCTCCAAATGCCAAGCCGACCTCCTCTAGACGAGGACCAACCACTTTTGCTGGATTGTCGCCATTCAAGTGACCAGAGCCTGTGAAGATGGAAGCCCTGTCAGTGGATATTTAAGGTAAGCCTATCATAATGTGCTAGTATGCTTTTTGCCGCTTCTCTCCCTCAGTGTTCCATTATAGGGGGTGACGATGATGATGCTGATGGTTAATATTGATGATGATGCTGATGGTTAATATTGATGATGATATAGTGATATAGATAAATGATGATTGATATTGATAATGATGATGATGTTGATGATATTGATGATGATGATTGATATTGATTATGATTGATAATGATTATGATGATGATGATTGATATTGATGATGATTATAATGATGATGATTGATATTGATATTGATGATGATGATTGATATTGATGATGATTGATATTGATGATGATATTGATGATGATGACGGTGATGATAATTGATATTAATGATGCTTATGATGATGATAATGATGATGATTGACATTGATGATAATGATGATGATTGATGATGAGTGATATTGATGATGATAATTAATATTGATGATGTTGATAAT
>NW_028119532.1:0-43587 GCF_965119305.1 Pelophylax lessonae | reverse complement strand
TTGACGGTCTCCTCATATTTCTGTAATTTAAGATCTTGCCCTAGAAAGGTTTTTATTGAATAGCGGAATAGAAAATATGATCCAAAAAAAGTGTATGTATATCACACGTACACAACCACACTAGGCCCCAATTACTATTGTTTGTACCCCTAAAAGGCTAGATGAGGAGTAGGGGGAGTATGGAACAGGCAGCACCCTCAAACCTTCAGAAGTATGAGATGAACCCCAACAACTTGGAAAGGTGGATCTCTCTCACACGTACCGACACAGACTATCCCGCAATTCAATTGATCCTCAAAGGTTTTTATTGAATAGCGGAATAGGAAATATGATCAAAAAAAGTGTATGTATCTCGCACGTACACAACCACACTAGGCCCCAATTACTATTGTTTGTACCCCTAAAAGGCTAGATGAGGAGTAGGGGGGGTATGGAACAGGCAGCACCCTCAAACCTTCAGAAGTATGAGATGAACCCCAACAACTTGGAAAGGTGGATCTCTCTCACACGTACCGACACAGACTATCCCGCAATTCAATTGATCCTCAAAGGTTTTTATTGAATAGCGGAATAGGAAATATGATCAAAAAAAGTGTATGTATCTCGCACGTACACAACCACACTAGGCCCCAATTACTATTGTTTGTACCCCTAAAAGGCTAGATGAGGAGTAGGGGGGGTATGGAACAGGCAGCACCCTCAAACCTTCAGAAGTATGAGATGAACCCCAACAACTTGGAAAGGTGGATCTCTCTCACACGTACCGACACAGACTATCCCGCAATTCAATTGATCCTCAAAGGTTTTTATTGAATAGCGGAATAGGAAATATGATCAAAAAAAGTGTATGTATCTCGCACGTACACAACCACACTAGGCCCCAATTACTATTGTTTGTACCCCTAAAAGGCTAGATGAGGAGTAGGGGGGGTATGGAACAGGCAGCACCCTCAAACCTTCAGAAGTATGAGATGAACCCCAACAACTTGGAAAGGTGGATCTCTCTCACACGTACCGACACAGACTATCCCGCAATTCAATTGATCCTCAAAGGTTTTTATTGAATAGCGGAATAGGAAATATGATCAAAAAAAGTGTATGTATCTCGCACGTACACAACCACACTAGGCCCCAATTACTATTGTTTGTACCCCTAAAAGGCTAGATGAGGAGTAGGGGGGGTATGGAACAGGCAGCACCCTCAAACCTTCAGAAGTATGAGATGAACCCCAACAACTTGGAAAGGTGGATCTCTCTCACACGTACCGACACAGACTATCCCGCAATTCAATTGATCCTCAAAGGTTTTTATTGAATAGCGGAATAGGAAATATGATCAAAAAAAGTGTATGTATCTCGCACGTACACAACCACACTAGGCCCCAATTACTATTGTTTGTACCCCTAAAAGGCTAGATGAGGAGTAGGGGGGGTATGGAACAGGCAGCACCCTCAAACCTTCAGAAGTATGAGATGAACCCCAACAACTTGGAAAGGTGGATCTCTCTCACACGTACCGACACAGACTATCCCGCAATTCAATTGATCCTCAAAGGTTTTTATTGAATAGCGGAATAGGAAATATGATCAAAAAAAAGTGTATGTATCTCGCACGTACACAACCACACTAGGCCCCAATTACTATTGTTTGTACCCCTAAAAGGCTAGATGAGGAGTAGGGGGGGTATGGAACAGGCAGCACCCTCAAACCTTCAGAAGTATGAGATGAACCCCAACAACTTGGAAAGGTGGATCTCTCTCACACGTACCGACACAGACTATCCCGCAATTCAATTGATCCTCAAAGGTTTTTATTGAATAGCGGAATAGGAAATATGATCAAAAAAAGTGTATGTATCTCGCACGTACACAACCACACTAGGCCCCAATTACTATTGTTTGTACCCCTAAAAGGCTAGATGAGGAGTAGGGGGGGTATGGAACAGGCAGCACCCTCAAACCTTCAGAAGTATGAGATGAACCCCAACAACTTGGAAAGGTGGATCTCTCTCACACGTACCGACACAGACTATCCCGCAATTCAATTGATCCTCAAAGGTTTTTATTGAATAGCGGAATAGGAAATATGATCAAAAAAAGTGTATGTATCTCGCACGTACACAACCACACTAGGCCCCAATTACTATTGTTTGTACCCCTAAAAGGCTAGATGAGGAGTAGGGGGGGTATGGAACAGGCAGCACCCTCAAACCTTCAGAAGTATGAGATGAACCCCAACAACTTGGAAAGGTGGATCTCTCTCACACGTACCGACACAGACTATCCCGCAATTCAATTGATCCTCAAAGGTTTTTATTGAATAGCGGAATAGGAAATATGATCAAAAAAAGTGTATGTATCTCGCACGTACACAACCACACTAGGCCCCAATTACTATTGTTTGTACCCCTAAAAGGCTAGATGAGGAGTAGGGGGGGTATGGAACAGGCAGCACCCTCAAACCTTCAGAAGTATGAGATGAACCCCAACAACTTGGAAAGGTGGATCTCTCTCACACGTACCGACACAGACTATCCCGCAATTCAATTGATCCTCAAAGGTTTTTATTGAATAGCGGAATAGGAAATATGATCAAAAAAAGTGTATGTATCTCGCACGTACACAACCACACTAGGCCCCAATTACTATTGTTTGTACCCCTAAAAGGCTAGATGAGGAGTAGGGGGGGTATGGAACAGGCAGCACCCTCAAACCTTCAGAAGTATGAGATGAACCCCAACAACTTGGAAAGGTGGATCTCTCTCACACGTACCGACACAGACTATCCCGCAATTCAATTGATCCTCAAAGGTTTTTATTGAATAGCGGAATAGGAAATATGATCAAAAAAAGTGTATGTATCTCGCACGTACACAACCACACTAGGCCCCAATTACTATTGTTTGTACCCCTAAAAGGCTAGATGAGGAGTAGGGGGGGTATGGAACAGGCAGCACCCTCAAACCTTCAGAAGTATGAGATGAACCCCAACAACTTGGAAAGGTGGATCTCTCTCACACGTACCGACACAGACTATCCCGCAATTCAATTGATCCTCAAAGGTTTTTATTGAATAGCGGAATAGGAAATATGATCAAAAAAAGTGTATGTATCTCGCACGTACACAACCACACTAGGCCCCAATTACTATTGTTTGTACCCCTAAAAGGCTAGATGAGGAGTAGGGGGGGTATGGAACAGGCAGCACCCTCAAACCTTCAGAAGTATGAGATGAACCCCAACAACTTGGAAAGGTGGATCTCTCTCACACGTACCGACACAGACTATCCCGCAATTCAATTGATCCTCAAAGGTTTTTATTGAATAGCGGAATAGGAAATATGATCAAAAAAAGTGTATGTATCTCGCACGTACACAACCACACTAGGCCCCAATTACTATTGTTTGTACCCCTAAAAGGCTAGATGAGGAGTAGGGGGGGTATGGAACAGGCAGCACCCTCAAACCTTCAGAAGTATGAGATGAACCCCAACAACTTGGAAAGGTGGATCTCTCTCACACGTACCGACACAGACTATCCCGCAATTCAATTGATCCTCAAAGGTTTTTATTGAATAGCGGAATAGGAAATATGATCAAAAAAAGTGTATGTATCTCGCACGTACACAACCACACTAGGCCCCAATTACTATTGTTTGTACCCCTAAAAGGCTAGATGAGGAGTAGGGGGGGTATGGAACAGGCAGCACCCTCAAACCTTCAGAAGTATGAGATGAACCCCAACAACTTGGAAAGGTGGATCTCTCTCACACGTACCGACACAGACTATCCCGCAATTCAATTGATCCTCAAAGGTTTTTATTGAATAGCGGAATAGGAAATATGATCAAAAAAAGTGTATGTATCTCGCACGTACACAACCACACTAGGCCCCAATTACTATTGTTTGTACCCCTAAAAGGCTAGATGAGGAGTAGGGGGGGTATGGAACAGGCAGCACCCTCAAACCTTCAGAAGTATGAGATGAACCCCAACAACTTGGAAAGGTGGATCTCTCTCACACGTACCGACACAGACTATCCCGCAATTCAATTGATCCTCAAAGGTTTTTATTGAATAGCGGAATAGGAAATATGATCAAAAAAAGTGTATGTATCTCGCACGTACACAACCACACTAGGCCCCAATTACTATTGTTTGTACCCCTAAAAGGCTAGATGAGGAGTAGGGGGGGTATGGAACAGGCAGCACCCTCAAACCTTCAGAAGTATGAGATGAACCCCAACAACTTGGAAAGGTGGATCTCTCTCACACGTACCGACACAGACTATCCCGCAATTCAATTGATCCTCAAAGGTTTTTTATTGAATAGCGGAATAGGAAATATGATCAAAAAAAGTGTATGTATCTCGCACGTACACAACCACACTAGGCCCCAATTACTATTGTTTGTACCCCTAAAAGGCTAGATGAGGAGTAGGGGGGGTATGGAACAGGCAGCACCCTCAAACCTTCAGAAGTATGAGATGAACCCCAACAACTTGGAAAGGTGGATCTCTCTCACACGTACCGACACAGACTATCCCGCAATTCAATTGATCCTCAAAGGTTTTTATTGAATAGCGGAATAGGAAATATGATCAAAAAAAGTGTATGTATCTCGCACGTACACAACCACACTAGGCCCCAATTACTATTGTTTGTACCCCTAAAAGGCTAGATGAGGAGTAGGGGGGGTATGGAACAGGCAGCACCCTCAAACCTTCAGAAGTATGAGATGAACCCCAACAACTTGGAAAGGTGGATCTCTCTCACACGTACCGACACAGACTATCCCGCAATTCAATTGATCCTCAAAGGTTTTTATTGAATAGCGGAATAGGAAATATGATCAAAAAAAGTGTATGTATCTCGCACGTACACAACCACACTAGGCCCCAATTACTATTGTTTGTACCCCTAAAAGGCTAGATGAGGAGTAGGGGGGGTATGGAACAGGCAGCACCCTCAAACCTTCAGAAGTATGAGATGAACCCCAACAACTTGGAAAGGTGGATCTCTCTCACACGTACCGACACAGACTATCCCGCAATTCAATTGATCCTCAAAGGTTTTTATTGAATAGCGGAATAGGAAATATGATCAAAAAAAGTGTATGTATCTCGCACGTACACAACCACACTAGGCCCCAATTACTATTGTTTGTACCCCTAAAAGGCTAGATGAGGAGTAGGGGGGGTATGGAACAGGCAGCACCCTCAAACCTTCAGAAGTATGAGATGAACCCCAACAACTTGGAAAGGTGGATCTCTCTCACACGTACCGACACAGACTATCCCGCAATTCAATTGATCCTCAAAGGTTTTTATTGAATAGCGGAATAGGAAATATGATCAAAAAAAGTGTATGTATCTCGCACGTACACAACCACACTAGGCCCCAATTACTATTGTTTGTACCCCTAAAAGGCTAGATGAGGAGTAGGGGGGGTATGGAACAGGCAGCACCCTCAAACCTTCAGAAGTATGAGATGAACCCCAACAACTTGGAAAGGTGGATCTCTCTCACACGTACCGACACAGACTATCCCGCAATTCAATTGATCCTCAAAGGTTTTTATTGAATAGCGGAATAGGAAATATGATCAAAAAAAGTGTATGTATCTCGCACGTACACAACCACACTAGGCCCCAATTACTATTGTTTGTACCCCTAAAAGGCTAGATGAGGAGTAGGGGGGGTATGGAACAGGCAGCACCCTCAAACCTTCAGAAGTATGAGATGAACCCCAACAACTTGGAAAGGTGGATCTCTCTCACACGTACCGACACAGACTATCCCGCAATTCAATTGATCCTCAAAGGTTTTTATTGAATAGCGGAATAGGAAATATGATCAAAAAAAGTGTATGTATCTCGCACGTACACAACCACACTAGGCCCCAATTACTATTGTTTGTACCCCTAAAAGGCTAGATGAGGAGTAGGGGGGGTATGGAACAGGCAGCACCCTCAAACCTTCAGAAGTATGAGATGAACCCCAACAACTTGGAAAGGTGGATCTCTCTCACACGTACCGACACAGACTATCCCGCAATTCAATTGATCCTCAAAGGTTTTTATTGAATAGCGGAATAGGAAATATGATCAAAAAAAGTGTATGTATCTCGCACGTACACAACCACACTAGGCCCCAATTACTATTGTTTGTACCCCTAAAAGGCTAGATGAGGAGTAGGGGGGGTATGGAACAGGCAGCACCCTCAAACCTTCAGAAGTATGAGATGAACCCCAACAACTTGGAAAGGTGGATCTCTCTCACACGTACCGACACAGACTATCCCGCAATTCAATTGATCCTCAAAGGTTTTTATTGAATAGCGGAATAGGAAATATGATCAAAAAAAGTGTATGTATCTCGCACGTACACAACCACACTAGGCCCCAATTACTATTGTTTGTACCCCTAAAAGGCTAGATGAGGAGTAGGGGGGGTATGGAACAGGCAGCACCCTCAAACCTTCAGAAGTATGAGATGAACCCCAACAACTTGGAAAGGTGGATCTCTCTCACACGTACCGACACAGACTATCCCGCAATTCAATTGATCCTCAAAGGTTTTTATTGAATAGCGGAATAGGAAATATGATCAAAAAAAGTGTATGTATCTCGCACGTACACAACCACACTAGGCCCCAATTACTATTGTTTGTACCCCTAAAAGGCTAGATGAGGAGTAGGGGGGGTATGGAACAGGCAGCACCCTCAAACCTTCAGAAGTATGAGATGAACCCCAACAACTTGGAAAGGTGGATCTCTCTCACACGTACCGACACAGACTATCCCGCAATTCAATTGATCCTCAAAGGTTTTTATTGAATAGCGGAATAGGAAATATGATCAAAAAAAGTGTATGTATCTCGCACGTACACAACCACACTAGGCCCCAATTACTATTGTTTGTACCCCTAAAAGGCTAGATGAGGAGTAGGGGGGGTATGGAACAGGCAGCACCCTCAAACCTTCAGAAGTATGAGATGAACCCCAACAACTTGGAAAGGTGGATCTCTCTCACACGTACCGACACAGACTATCCCGCAATTCAATTGATCCTCAAAGGTTTTTATTGAATAGCGGAATAGGAAATATGATCAAAAAAAGTGTATGTATCTCGCACGTACACAACCACACTAGGCCCCAATTACTATTGTTTGTACCCCTAAAAGGCTAGATGAGGAGTAGGGGGGGTATGGAACAGGCAGCACCCTCAAACCTTCAGAAGTATGAGATGAACCCCAACAACTTGGAAAGGTGGATCTCTCTCACACGTACCGACACAGACTATCCCGCAATTCAATTGATCCTCAAAGGTTTTTATTGAATAGCGGAATAGGAAATATGATCAAAAAAAGTGTATGTATCTCGCACGTACACAACCACACTAGGCCCCAATTACTATTGTTTGTACCCCTAAAAGGCTAGATGAGGAGTAGGGGGGGTATGGAACAGGCAGCACCCTCAAACCTTCAGAAGTATGAGATGAACCCCAACAACTTGGAAAGGTGGATCTCTCTCACACGTACCGACACAGACTATCCCGCAATTCAATTGATCCTCAAAGGTTTTTATTGAATAGCGGAATAGGAAATATGATCAAAAAAAGTGTATGTATCTCGCACGTACACAACCACACTAGGCCCCAATTACTATTGTTTGTACCCCTAAAAGGCTAGATGAGGAGTAGGGGGGGTATGGAACAGGCAGCACCCTCAAACCTTCAGAAGTATGAGATGAACCCCAACAACTTGGAAAGGTGGATCTCTCTCACACGTACCGACACAGACTATCCCGCAATTCAATTGATCCTCAAAGGTTTTTATTGAATAGCGGAATAGG
Organism: Pelophylax lessonae; assembly: GCF_965119305.1. Taxonomy (NCBI): domain Eukaryota; kingdom Metazoa; phylum Chordata; class Amphibia; order Anura; family Ranidae; genus Pelophylax; species Pelophylax lessonae. The sequence continues at coordinate 35,731 of NW_028119532.1, read as the reverse complement.
AAATATGATCAAAAAAAGTGTATGTATCTCGCACGTACACAACCACACTAGGCCCCAATTACTATTGTTTGTACCCCTAAAAGGCTAGATGAGGAGTAGGGGGGGTATGGAACAGGCAGCACCCTCAAACCTTCAGAAGTATGAGATGAACCCCAACAACTTGGAAAGGTGGATCTCTCTCACACGTACCGACACAGACTATCCCGCAATTCAATTGATCCTCAAAGGTTTTTATTGAATAGCGGAATAGGAAATATGATCAAAAAAAGTGTATGTATCTCGCACGTACACAACCACACTAGGCCCCAATTACTATTGTTTGTACCCCTAAAAGGCTAGATGAGGAGTAGGGGGGGTATGGAACAGGCAGCACCCTCAAACCTTCAGAAGTATGAGATGAACCCCAACAACTTGGAAAGGTGGATCTCTCTCACACGTACCGACACAGACTATCCCGCAATTCAATTGATCCTCAAAGGTTTTTATTGAATAGCGGAATAGGAAATATGATCAAAAAAAGTGTATGTATCTCGCACGTACACAACCACACTAGGCCCCAATTACTATTGTTTGTACCCCTAAAAGGCTAGATGAGGAGTAGGGGGGGTATGGAACAGGCAGCACCCTCAAACCTTCAGAAGTATGAGATGAACCCCAACAACTTGGAAAGGTGGATCTCTCTCACACGTACCGACACAGACTATCCCGCAATTCAATTGATCCTCAAAGGTTTTTATTGAATAGCGGAATAGGAAATATGATCAAAAAAAGTGTATGTATCTCGCACGTACACAACCACACTAGGCCCCAATTACTATTGTTTGTACCCCTAAAAGGCTAGATGAGGAGTAGGGGGGGTATGGAACAGGCAGCACCCTCAAACCTTCAGAAGTATGAGATGAACCCCAACAACTTGGAAAGGTGGATCTCTCTCACACGTACCGACACAGACTATCCCGCAATTCAATTGATCCTCAAAGGTTTTTATTGAATAGCGGAATAGGAAATATGATCAAAAAAAGTGTATGTATCTCGCACGTACACAACCACACTAGGCCCCAATTACTATTGTTTGTACCCCTAAAAGGCTAGATGAGGAGTAGGGGGGGTATGGAACAGGCAGCACCCTCAAACCTTCAGAAGTATGAGATGAACCCCAACAACTTGGAAAGGTGGATCTCTCTCACACGTACCGACACAGACTATCCCGCAATTCAATTGATCCTCAAAGGTTTTTATTGAATAGCGGAATAGGAAATATGATCAAAAAAAGTGTATGTATCTCGCACGTACACAACCACACTAGGCCCCAATTACTATTGTTTGTACCCCTAAAAGGCTAGATGAGGAGTAGGGGGGGTATGGAACAGGCAGCACCCTCAAACCTTCAGAAGTATGAGATGAACCCCAACAACTTGGAAAGGTGGATCTCTCTCACACGTACCAACACAGACTATCCCGCAATTCAATTGATCCTCAAAGGTTTTTATTGAATAGCGGAATAGGAAATATGATCAAAAAAAGTGTATGTATCTCGCACGTACACAACCACACTAGGCCCCAATTACTATTGTTTGTACCCCTAAAAGGCTAGATGAGGAGTAGGGGGGGTATGGAACAGGCAGCACCCTCAAACCTTCAGAAGTATGAGATGAACCCCAACAACTTGGAAAGGTGGATCTCTCTCACACGTACCGACACAGACTATCCCGCAATTCAATTGATCCTCAAAGGTTTTTATTGAATAGCGGAATAGGAAATATGATCAAAAAAAGTGTATGTATCTCGCACGTACACAACCACACTAGGCCCCAATTACTATTGTTTGTACCCCTAAAAGGCTAGATGAGGAGTAGGGGGGGTATGGAACAGGCAGCACCCTCAAACCTTCAGAAGTATGAGATGAACCCCAACAACTTGGAAAGGTGGATCTCTCTCACACGTACCGACACAGACTATCCCGCAATTCAATTGATCCTCAAAGGTTTTTATTGAATAGCGGAATAGGAAATATGATCAAAAAAAGTGTATGTATCTCGCACGTACACAACCACACTAGGCCCCAATTACTATTGTTTGTACCCCTAAAAGGCTAGATGAGGAGTAGGGGGGGTATGGAACAGGCAGCACCCTCAAACCTTCAGAAGTATGAGATGAACCCCAACAACTTGGAAAGGTGGATCTCTCTCACACGTACCAACACAGACTATCCCCCAATTTAACTGATCCCCAAAGGTTTTTGATTAAATAGCGGAATAGAAAATATGATCCCAAAAAAGTGTATGTATATCACACGTACACAACCACACTAGGCCCCAATTACTATTGTTTGTACCCCTAAAAGGCTAGGAGTAGGGGGGGTATGGAACAGGCAGCACCCTCAAACCTTCAGAAGTATGAGATGAACCCCAACAACTTGGAAAGGTGGATCTCTCTCACACGTACCAACACAGACTATCCCCCAATTTAACTGATCCCCAAAGGTTTTTGATTAAATAGCGGAATAGAAAATATGATCCCAAAAAAGTGTATGTATATCACACGTACACAACCACACTAGGCCCCAATTACTATTGTTTGTACCCCTAAAAGGCTAGGAGTAGGGGGAGTATGGAACAGGCAGCACCCTCAAACCTTCAGAAGTATGAGATGAACCCCAACAACTTGGAAAGGTGGATCTCTCTCACACGTACCAACACAGACTATCCCCCAATTTAACTGATCCCCAAAGGTTTTTGATTAAATAGCGGAATAGAAAATATGATCCCAAAAAAGTGTATGTATATCACACGTACACAACCACACTAGGCCCCAATTACTATTGTTTGTACCCCTAAAAGGCTAGGAGTAGGGGGAGTATGGAACAGGCAGCACCCTCAAACCTTCAGAAGTATGAGATGAACCTCAACAACTTGGAAAGGTGGATCTCTCTCACACGTACCAACACAGACTATCCCCCAATTTAACTGATCCCCAAAGGTTTTTGATTAAATAGCGGAATAGAAAATATGATCCCAAAAAAGTGTATGTATATCACACGTACACAACCACACTAGGCCCCAATTACTATTGTTTGTACCCCTAAAAGGCTAGGAGTAGGGGGAGTATGGAACAGGCAGCACCCTCAAACCTTCAGAAGTATGAGATGAACCTCAACAACTTGGAAAGGTGGATCTCTCTCACACGTACCAACACAGACTATCCCCCAATTTAACTGATCCCCAAAGGTTTTTGATTAAATAGCGGAATAGAAAATATGATCCCAAAAAAGTGTATGTATATCACACGTACACAACCACACTAGGCCCCAATTACTATTGTTTGTACCCCTAAAAGGCTAGGAGTAGGGGGAGTATGGAACAGGCAGCACCCTCAAACCTTCAGAAGTATGAGATGAACCCCAACAACTTGGAAAGGTGGATCTCTCTCACACGTACCAACACAGACTATCCCCCAATTTAACTGATCCCCAAAGGTTTTTGATTAAATAGCGGAATAGAAAATATGATCCCAAAAAAGTGTATGTATATCACACGTACACAACCACACTAGGCCCCAATTACTATTGTTTGTACCCCTAAAAGGCTAGGAGTAGGGGGAGTATGGAACAGGCAGCACCCTCAAACCTTCAGAAGTATGAGATGAACCCCAACAACTTGGAAAGGTGGATCTCTCTCACACGTACCAACACAGACTATCCCCCAATTTAACTGATCCCCAAAGGTTTTTGATTAAATAGCGGAATAGAAAATATGATCCCAAAAAAGTGTATGTATATCACACGTACACAACCACACTAGGCCCCAATTACTATTGTTTGTACCCCTAAAAGGCTAGGAGTAGGGGGAGTATGGAACAGGCAGCACCCTCAAACCTTCAGAAGTATGAGATGAACCTCAACAACTTGGAAAGGTGGATCTCTCTCACACGTACCAACACAGACTATCCCCCAATTTAACTGATCCCCAAAGGTTTTTGATTAAATAGCGGAATAGAAAATATGATCCCAAAAAAGTGTATGTATATCACACGTACACAACCACACTAGGCCCCAATTACTATTGTTTGTACCCCTAAAAGGCTAGGAGTAGGGGGAGTATGGAACAGGCAGCACCCTCAAACCTTCAGAAGTATGAGATGAACCCCAACAACTTGGAAAGGTGGATCTCTCTCACACGTACCAACACAGACTATCCCCCAATTTAACTGATCCCCAAAGGTTTTTGATTAAATAGCGGAATAGAAAATATGATCCCAAAAAAGTGTATGTATATCACACGTACACAACCACACTAGGCCCCAATTACTATTGTTTGTACCCCTAAAAGGCTAGGAGTAGGGGGAGTATGGAACAGGCAGCACCCTCAAACCTTCAGAAGTATGAGATGAACCCCAACAACTTGGAAAGGTGGATCTCTCTCACACGTACCAACACAGACTATCCCCCAATTTAACTGATCCCCAAAGGTTTTTGATTAAATAGCGGAATAGAAAATATGATCCCAAAAAAGTGTATGTATATCACACGTACACAACCACACTAGGCCCCAATTACTATTGTTTGTACCCCTAAAAGGCTAGATGAGGAGTAGGGGGAGTATGGAACAGGCAGCACCCTCAAACCTTCAGTATGAGATTGTGTTCACTGTACCCCACAAAGATTGAGTTCACTGCACCCCACAATGATTGTGTTCACTGCACCCCACAAAGATTGTGTGCACTGCACCTCACAAAGATTGTGTTCACTGTACCCCCCAAAGATTGTGTTCACTGCACCCCACAAAGATTCTGTTCACTGTACCCCACAAAGATTGTGTTCACTGCACCCCAAAAAGATTGTGTTCACTGCACCCCAAAAAGGATGTTGTTCACTGCACCCCAAAAAGGATGTTGTTCACTCCACCCCAAAAAGATTGTGTTCACTGCACCCCACAAAGATTGTGTTCACTGCACCCCAAAAAGATTGTGTTCACTGCACCCCAAAAATGATTTTGTTCACTGCACCCCAAAAAGGATTTTGTTCACTGCACCCCAAAAAGGATGTTGTTCACTCCACCCCAAAAAGATTGTGTTCACTGCACCCCAAAAAGATTGTGTTCACTGCACCCCACAAAGGATTTTGTTCACTGCACCCCAAAAAGATTGTGTTCACTGCACCCCAAAAAGGATGTTGTTCACTGCACCCCAAAAAGGATTTTGTTCACTGCACCCCAAAAAGATTGTGTTCACTGCACCCCACAAAGGATTTTGTTCACTGCACCCCACAAAGATTGTGTTCACTGCACACCAAAAAGGATTGTGTTCACTGCACCCCAAAAAGATTTTGTTCACTGCACCCCAAAAAGATTGTGTTCACTGCAGCCCAAAAAGATTGTGTTCACTGCAGCCCAAAAAGATTGTGTTCACTGCAGCCCAAAAAGATTGTGTTCACTGCAGCCCAAAAAGATTGTGTTCACTGCAGCCCAAAAAGATTGTGTTCACTGCAGCTCACACACAGAAAAATGGATGTGGATCACTGACACCTGCCTATCTCCAATCCCACACCACACAGCAATATCGATTGTAGTTTGTAGAACACAGTTTCCCTAAAATTCAGCAGACTCTGTCCCTAACAGGATTGAGAAGAGATCGTAGATCAGGATTGAGTGCAGACCCCACCCCCCACACAGCAATATCGATTGTAGTTTGTAGAAGACACTGACCCTATATAATTCAGCAGACTCTATCCCTAAAATGCCTACAACTCGCCCTGCCTAAACACTCCGACCTGTCCCTCAATTCTATCCGGACACAAATGGTTTTTTCCTGCCTATCTTTCCCTAATCAGCAGCCAGCACGTTGATGTGTGCTCTGTCCCTGAATCTAAGCAGCATAATGACGCCGCTGCGGCTGCCTCGAACTTATAAAGACTTGGTCACATGCTTCAGACGGCCAATCACAGCTACTGAGACATTTGCAGGCATGGCTGGGATGGCTTAAGGCACACCAGTTAAACGATTGTTGATTGGCTGTTGAAAGCCCGCCATGAAAAGAGCGCCAAAGCATGCAAAACCCGGAAATAAAACGACCGAACACGGATTTTTACCCGAACATACAGTAAAGTGTCCGTGTCCGTGTTCGGGTACAAAAAATCCAATTATTCGGTACGAACACGAATAATACAGTCCGTGTTCGCTCAACACTACTCAACACCAATTCACTGTGCATAAATCAGGTGTGTGAACTTATAAATCAATAGTGGTGTCCGGCAGCATGCACCAATCGTGTTTCACAAATCACAATAAACTATAAATCATACAAAAATGTGATGCGCCAGAAATATAAAATCAAAAAGTGATGACAATAAATCATATCCAGTTCATAAGGCACATAGCAATGTGTGTGCTTCCAATAAAATGATATAAAGAGTGTCCCGAGTTCAGATGAAGAAAATCCAGTGATGAAAACAACTTGTAATCACCAATATAGTGAATCCCTCCACCAGGTGAATCAGCCTCTCACCTTTCTGAAGGACCCAAACGGGCCAGCAATCACATGTATCATTGATCAGACTTCCAGGAAAGAGCCACACTATATTGCACCTCGAGGGATCCCGGGACATATAGAAAACAGATGAAGAAATCTAGTGCTCTCCGCTTACTAATAAGGGTGTGCTTTATTAGAGAAAGGCAGATCAACTCACATTTGTCGGGCACTCAGCTGTGCCTGCTGTATAATCGATGTCAGCGATCTGTTACCAGAGAGAGACTCTGCGTCGGCCACGCACGCTCCGCCCCCTATACGCGTTACGTCGAGCGTAATGCTCCTTTGACTTCCTCGGTAGGGGTGGCTAGTGCGTGCCAAGCCTCACTTTAAATACATCAACTCTCAGGTGGATTGGCCAGCAGATCTCAGTCCCTCCCCCCGCTCATAGCTCAGTACAGGACACTGGAACCTCCGAACCAGGCATGTTTACGGCGGTGTCACTGGCTCATATCGCTAATGGGGCAATTTTATTGTATGGGCATTGATCAGATTACTATTGCACATTTGCGGAGATCGCGTGGTGGCGCAGACATCTCTCTGGTTTACATTAAAACAGCTAAGACACATAATCACAAAATCTCATACCATAATTATCACATATTAAAAATACATCAATAAGCTAAAATCTGGAATAATAAATGTTGGCTATTAAAATTTATAAAAAAAAAAAAAAAAAAAAAAAATTTTAAAAATATATTATAAAAAAGAAAAAAAAAAAAAAAAAAAAAAATAAATAAAAAAATTTTTTAGTCTCAGATAAAAATATATAATGCATGATGGGGTGTTATTTATTACTAATGAAACAATTTAGATCGAAATCCTTATTTAAACCTCTGGGTGCCAACACCTTGGCCTCGTAGACCTGGCTGGCGAATATAGTTGCCTCCTCGTCAGTGTGGTTGGACATGTTCAATTCCCCAGATTTTCAGGGAGTGAGGTTTCTTATCATGAAATATTTTAAAGTGCTTGGATACATTGTGTGAAACCTCCCCCTTCTTTATGTTAGAGATATGTTCCCCTATCCTCACATTTAGGGCTCTGGAGGTGCGTCCTACGTACTGGAGTCCGCACCCACATTCCATCATGTAAACAACCCCAATTGTGGTACATGTTATTAGGTCTTTGATCTGGTATTCTTTACCTGTGCTATTGCATATAAAAGTTTACTTCTTTTTGGTGTTCTTTTTAGTCTGCTGGCAAACACCACATCTGCCGCACGCATGGAATCCAGACAAGAACTGAAAAATAGTATTTTTCTTGGGTCTAGGGGGATCTATCACTCCCGGGGCCAGCCTGTCCTTCAAAATAGGGGCTCTCCTATATATGAAGCCAGGTCTCTCCGGGAGGTGGGGTCCTAAAATTCCATCTTGTTTAAGCACCCCCCAGTGCTTTCTTACAATACGTTCAACCTGTTTATGCTGAACGTTGTAATCCAGCACTAGTTTAAAGTTGTTGTTGTTTATATTATCATCCCTGGATGTAACAGCCTTGTTGGCTAAAAGTTCTGTTCTGCTCAGATTGGATACTTGTTGTAAATCAGAAGACACTTTTTTCATATCGTACCCTTTCGTTTTGAAATTGTCTACCAGTATTTGGGACTGTGCTTTGAAATCTTCCTCCTTAGAGCAGTTCCTCTTGATACGGATCAGTTGACCCCTCGGAATGTTAAAAAGCCAATTCCTGTGGTGGCAGCTGTCCATAGACAAATACGAGTTACGGTCAGTAGGTTTAAAAAAATTTTTAGTGTGTAACTGGCCGTCTAGAACAAAAATCTCTAAATCGAGGAACTGTATCTTTTCTTTGCTCTCAGTCCATGATAAAACAATGTTCCTATTGTTAAAATTCATTCTAGCTTTAAAATCATTAAAAGAATTCAAATCTCCCTCCCATATCATGATCAGATCGTCTATAAATCTCTTGTAAAAGATCAGTTCTGGGGGTCTGTTGGATAAAACCTCTTCTGCTTCCCATTGGGCCATGAATAAATTGGCTACACTGGGGGCAAATCTAGCCCCCATAGCCACGCCTTTGGTTTGTAAGAAAAAGTCCCCTGAGTACCAAAAATAATTATGTTTTAAACAAAAATCCAAACTTTCTAACAGGAATTCTATGTGATCACCATCCAATCCCGACTCATCCAGGGCCCATGATGCGGCCCTCATGGCGGCATCATGCCCGATGATCGTGTATAGAGAACCTACATCTGCAGTCGCCAGAATGCAGTTCTCTGAGATAGGGAGGGATTGTAGGTCCTGAATGATATGTTTGGTATCTTTTGTATATGCTGGTGTCCGGGTAACCAATGGCTGCAAGTAAAAATCAATGTATTGGCCCAATCTGGAGCTCAGGGAGTCAATGCCGTTAATGATTGGTCTCCCAGGAGGTTTCTCCACAGACTTATGGATTTTGGGGAGAAAATATATAATAGGGGTTCGACAGGCCGTAGGGTTTAGATAAAGTGCTTCTTTTTTATTCAAAATGGCGTCCTCCAGCCCATTTTGAATTAGTACATCCAGTTCTTTTTTATATGCATTGAGTGGGTTACCCCTCAAACAACAATATGTATTCGGGTCTGAAAGTTGTCTTTCCATTTCATTATTATAATACTCTTTACTCATGACAACAATACCCCCCCCCTTTATCCGCTGGTCTTATCACCAGCTGTTTATTAGCTTCCAGGCTAGTAATACCATTTTTGATCCATTGGGGGTCTTGAATTTTCCTAACTTTTAATTGCTCAATATCTTGTGACACCAGATTTTTAAAAACCTCCATATATTTGCTATCCTTATTTGGTGGATTGAACACAGATTTGTTTTTCAACATCGAGTGGTGTGTTCTCTCACTATTCGTGGGGCGATTGTCTGGTTTAGATAGGAAATACTTCTTCTGATTTAAACCCCTCATGTATTTCTGTAAGCTAACATATGTGTCGAATTTATTTAGGTTTTTCACTGGGGCATATTTTAACCCTTTATCTAAGACTTTCGTCTCCTCCTTGGTCAAAGGTATGCCACTGATGTTGAATATGCCTGCTCCTATTGGGTTTTGCTTTTTTTGGAGGCGTCGACCTGCTCGTCGTCCTCTTTGTCTTTTCTTTTTTCCCCAGATTGTTTTCCAATTGGACCCTTGTACCCCCACAGGGCACTGGGTTTCTCTAAAAAAACATCTGGGGGATTGTTGATTACGGCTGGCGGGTAGAGTGGGGTAAATCTATTCATGGTGGGGATATTATATGACGTAGATGGGCGAGGGGAGTCATATATTGACTCCTCCCTCCTGTCTTGTCGTTGATCATGTGTATCCCTTGGTTCCTGGGGGTACCAATTCCCTTGTTCTGCCTGATAGGGACTATTCCTGTTCCCTTGTGTTGGGAAATACGGGCCATTACTGTTCCTGGGTGCCTGTTGATATGGGCCGCTATTTCCCTGTGTTTGATGATAAGGGCCACCATTGTTCCTCCCTTGACCTCTACCTCTTCCTCTTGGTCCACCTCTTCCTGCTCTCCTCCCCCTTCCATTACCTCTTTGTGGTGCATGGTTTTTTCTAATTTTTTCTTTAGTTCTCCTGCTAGTTGGTTGAACTTTATTGTCATCACTTTTTGATTTTATATTTCTGGCGCATCACATTTTTGTATGATTTATAGTTTATTGTGATTTGTGAAACACGATTGGTGCATGCTGCCGGACACCACTATTGATTTATAAGTTCACACACCTGATTTATGCACAGTGAATTGGTGTTGAGTTATTTTATCACATATAATAGGTTTGCGCTGATAGTTTTTTTGTATTTCATTTGATTGTGTCTTTCACTCACCTATTAGCAGCAACCATGGATATATTTGATTATTTTGACAATAGGAATATTATAATTGATGACATCTTCTCAGGAGATAAAAACAGAGGCAGATATGAGGACATTACACAATCCTTTAAGAAATTAGGTATCCTTATGGAAAAGAAAACCAGGGCTTGGTGGGACATTGTGTCATTTGAGCAGTATATAGCCCACCAACTCATCCCAAGACGTCTGAGGTGGGAAGTCCCCCCTAATGACGGACTTGAGGATGATGAGTCATTAGATGAGTGGTTTATCTTTTTCAATTCTAAAGGACAAGACCTCATGAACTTCCTGCTTATTCGCAAACGCAGGAAACTTGCGATAATCGAATCGCATATAGCTGAGCTCAAAAAGAAATTGGAGTCACTAAAAGATTCTCCTGAGTTCAACCAACTAGCAGGAGAACTAAAGAAAAAATTAGAAAAAACAGATAAAGAAACTCAGGAAAAAAAGAGAAAGAAGTTCATTAGGGATATGAATGATTATAGAGGGAATGAAGTCTTTAAGTGGCAGAAAGATCTTCAGAGCAACTCTATATTACCATCCCGTGATAGTACACCGGAGAGAGTTAATATGACACCCCCTGTATGGAGCAGAGCGCCGCCTGCTCCTGCAAGGCGGGAATCTAACAACACTCCTGCACCCACCTACCATGCACCACAAAGAGGTAATGGAAGGGGGAGGAGAGCAGGAAGAGGTGGACCAAGAGGAAGAGGTAGAGGTCAAGGGAGGAACAATGGTGGCCCTTATCATCAAACACAGGGAAATAGCGGCCCATATCAACAGGCACCCAGGAACAGTAATGGCCCGTATTTCCCAACACAAGGGAACAGGAATAGTCCCTATCAGGCAGAACAAGGGAATTGGTACCCCCAGGAACCAAGGGGCACACATGATCAATGACAAGACAGGAGGGAGGAGTCAATATATGACTCCCCTCGCCCATCTACGTCATATAATATCCCCACCATGAATAGATTTACCCCACTCTACCCGCCAGCCATAATCAACAATCCCCCAGATGTTTTTTTAGAGAAACCCAGTGCCCTGTGGGGGTACAAGGGTCCAATTGGAAAACAATCTGGGGAAAAAAGAAAAGACAAAGAGGACGACGAGCAGGTCGACGCCTCCAAAAAAAGCAAAACCCAATAGGAGCAGGCATATTCAACATCAGTGGCATACCTTTGACCAAGGAGGAGACGAAAGTCTTAGATAAAGGGTTAAAATATGCCCCAGTGAAAAACCTAAATAAATTCGACACATATGTTAGCTTACAGAAATACATGAGGGGTTTAAATCAGAAGAAGTATTTCCTATCTAAACCAGACAATCGCCCCACGAATAGTGAGAGAACACACCACTCGATGTTGAAAAACAAATCTGTGTTCAATCCACCAAATAAGGATAGCAAATATATGGAGGTTTTTAAAAATCTGGTGTCACAAGATATTGAGCAATTAAAAGTTAGGAAAATTCAAGACCCCCAATGGATCAAAAATGGTATTACTAGCCTGGAAGCTAATAAACAGCTGGTGATAAGACCAGCGGATAAAGGGGGGGGGGTATTGTTGTCATGAGTAAAGAGTATTATAATAATGAAATGGAAAGACAACTTTCAGACCCGAATACATATTGTTGTTTGAGGGGTAACCCACTCAATGCATATAAAAAAGAACTGGATGTACTAATTCAAAATGGGCTGGAGGACGCCATTTTGAATAAAAAAGAAGCACTTTATCTAAACCCTACGGCCTGTCGAACCCCTATTATATATTTTCTCCCCAAAATCCATAAGTCTGTGGAGAAACCTCCTGGGAGACCAATCATTAACGGCATTGACTCCCTGAGCTCCAGATTGGGCCAATACATTGATTTTTACTTGCAGCCATTGGTTACCCGGACACCAGCATATACAAAAGATACCAAACATATCATTCAGGACCTACAATCCCTCCCTATCTCAGAGAACTGCATTCTGGCGACTGCAGATGTAGGTTCTCTATACACGATCATCGGGCATGATGCCGCCATGAGGGCCGCATCATGGGCCCTGGATGAGTCGGGATTGGATGGTGATCACATAGAATTCCTGTTAGAAAGTTTGGATTTTTGTTTAAAACATAATTATTTTTGGTACTCAGGGGACTTTTTCTTACAAACCAAAGGCGTGGCTATGGGGGCTAGATTTGCCCCCAGTGTAGCCAATTTATTCATGGCCCAATGGGAAGCAGAAGAGGTTTTATCCAACAGACCCCCAGAACTGATCTTTTACAAGAGATTTATAGACGATCTGATCATGATATGGGAGGGAGATTTGAATTCTTTTAATGATTTTAAAGCTAGAATGAATTTTAACAATAGGAACATTGTTTTATCATGGACTGAGAGCAAAGAAAAGATACAGTTCCTCGATTTAGAGATTTTTGTTCTAGACGGCCAGTTACACACTAAAAATTTTTTTAAACCTACTGACCGTAACTCGTATTTGTCTATGGACAGCTGCCACCACAGGAATTGGCTTTTTAACATTCCGAGGGGTCAACTGATCCGTATCAAGAGGAACTGCTCTAAGGAGGAAGATTTCAAAGCACAGTCCCAAATACTGGTAGACAGGTTCAAAACGAAAGGGTACGATATGAAAAAAGTGTCTTCTGATTTACAACAAGTATCCAATCTGAGCAGAACAGAACTTTTAGCCAACAAGGCTGTTACATCCAGGGATGATAATATAAACAACAACAACTTTAAACTAGTGCTGGATTACAACGTTCAGCATAAACAGGTTGAACGTATTGTAAGAAAGCACTGGGGGGTGCTTAAACAAGATGGAATTTTAGGACCCCACCTCCCGGAGAGACCTGGCTTCATATATAGGAGAGCCCCTATTTTGAAGGACAGGCTGGCCCCGGGAGTGATAGATCCCCCTAGACCCAAGAAAAATACTATTTTTCAGTTCTTGTCTGGATTCCATGCGTGCGGCAGATGTGGTGTTTGCCAGCAGACTAAAAAGAACACCAAAAAGAAGAAAACTTTTATATGCAATAGCACAGGTAAAGAATACCAGATCAAAGACCTAATAACATGTACCACAATTGGGGTTGTTTACATGATGGAATGTGGGTGCGGACTCCAGTACGTAGGACGCACCTCCAGAGCCCTAAATGTGAGGATAGGGGAACATATCTCTAACATAAAGAAGGGGGAGGTTTCACACAACGTATCCAAGCACTTTAAAATATTTCATGATAAGAAACCTCACTCCCTGAAATTCTGGGGAATTGAACATGTCCAACCACACTGGCGAGGAGGCAACTATATTCGCCAGCTAAGTAGAAGGGAATCCTTTTGGGTCTACGAGGCCAAGGTGTTGGCACCCAGAGGTTTAAATAAGGATTTCGATCTAAATTGTTTCATTAGTAATAAATAACACCCCATCATGCATTATATATTTTTATCTGAGACTAAAAAATTTTTTTATTTATTTATTTTTTTTTCTTTTTTATAATATATTTTTAAATTTTTTTTTTTTTTTTTTTTTATAAATTTTAATAGCCAACATTTATTATTCCAGATTTTAGCTTATTGATGTATTTTTAATATGTGATAATTATGGTATGAGATTTTGTGATTATGTGTCTTAGCTGTTTTAATGTAAACCAGAGAGATGTCTGCGCCACCACGCGATCTCCGCAAATGTGCAATAGTAATCTGATCAATGCCCATACAATAAAATTGCCCCATTAGCGATATGAGCCAGTGACATCGCCGTAAACATGCCTGGTTCGGAGGTTCCAGTGTCCTGTACTGAGCTATGAGCGGGGGGAGGGACTGAGATCTGCTGGCCAATCCACCTGAGAGTTGATGTATTTAAAGTGAGGCTTGGCACGCACTAGCCACCCCTACCGAGGAAGTCAAAGGAGCATTACGCTCGACGTAACGCGTATAGGGGGGCGGAGCGTGCGTGGCCGACGCAGAGTCTCTCTCTGGTAACAGATCGCTGACATCGATTATACAGCAGGCACAGCTGAGTGCCCGACAAATGTGAGTTGATCTGCCTTTCTCTAATAAAGCACACCCTTATTAGTAAGCGGAGAGCACTAGATTTCTTCATCTGTTTTCTATATGTCCCGGGATCCCTCGAGGTGCAATATAGTGTGGCTCTTTCCTGGAAGTCTGATCAATGATACATGTGATTGCTGGCCCGTTTGGGTCCTTCAGAAAGGTGAGAGGCTGATTCACCTGGTGGAGGGATTCACTATATTGGTGATTACAAGTTGTTTTCATCACTGGATTTTCTTCATCTGAACTCGGGACACTCTTTATATCATTTTATTGGAAGCACACACATTGCTATGTGCCTTATGAACTGGATATGATTTATTGTCATCACTTTTTGATTTTATAGTACATAACATAACACGATTGCACATGTATTACACAATTCCTGAGTGTCTACCTGGGAAAATAGCAGCATAAAAAATAAATAGATAGTAAAAATATGGTAGAATAATTATATAATGAGATAGCATGGCATCTATAATAGCTCTACGCGTTTGGTGAATATGTTCACTCGTCAGGAGCAGATGCGATGCGTACAATTGTACATATCTGAAAATGATATAAACAAATTGGGTAATTAATTAAATGGGCCAGGGAGAACGAAAAAGAGGGGGGAAGAGAGAGAAGGCAAAAAAAATTGCACCTGCAGTTTCACCTGATTGCACCTGTGGTTTCATTTAAAGTCCCAACCCCCCTTTTGTTTTTAATCAATTGATGACCCTACCATGTCATGTCCTCAATTTTAGTCCCAAATTTTTCTCCCCCTTTTTTAATAGAAAACTTTACTTAAATGGGTCAGTTGGTTCTATTTGCAAATGCTGAGTCATTTTGCTAAGTCATTTTGATCAAAATTGGTTAATAGGAAGAAGCTTGCCTTACATTACTTCAGTAACAGGTGGAAGGTGCAAAATAACAAGTTTTGCCAAACATCCTGGCAGATCAGTTTATTGTTCTCTCCTGAATGTCACGTAAATGCATTCTCTACACCTAAACTGGCCATAGAGGGATCACGTTTTGTCTGGTTCAACTGATCCATGTATGGTCATTTCCTTTCCTATTGTCCACTTGTGCTTTGTCCTAAACACTTTTCATTCATTAATTTTTCCTTATTCAGCCTACATTGGATGTAACTGGATTTGCTCACCAAAGCAGGCATAGCCGACTTTTAGATGTTACTGAAAAGAGGCCATCTAATGACTACTGATTAAGCATGGGCACTGTTGCTCCAACCGTAATTTATCTAACAGTGGAGGCAGGACTGTGAAATGTATCACAATCATCTAAACATACTGAAATGCAGAAAATAATTACAGTGGTCCAACAGTAAATGACAGTATCCTACCAATAAATAGCGGCAACATTTTCAGAAAGCAATCCTGCATACAGCAGATCTCCGAAAACTGCAACCTTGCCACATCATCCACCTCCTCATTAACCCACTCCCACCTTGGCCCACTATCTTCCTCTAACTCACCTCTCCCACAATCCCCCCCTCCCACACACCCCACCAACTTTCATTTTTTTTTTTAAATTGTAATGTTTAATTTCAATATGTTTGTTAATAAATGCCCTTTCAATTTACCTAACTTGTTTGTTGTCTGATTTGCACAAAAATATTTTTTATATTGGTCTTTATGGAATAAAACATTTCAGTTTTCAGTTCAGTTTTCTGTGTTTTTTCGCTTTACTTACTTTTAAAACAGGTCAAACAGGTTAAACATCACTTGAGAAAGTATACCCAAACCTGGCCTTTTCAAACTTCATAAGCATAAATCTTGATACCTCATTATTGTATTTTTGAAGTCATCACAAACTCCTCTTTCAGTACCCAAATGAAAATGTGGCTTAACTTAATTAATTTTATAGTTATAGAAATTGGCCTAAGTCCAACCTTAATGTCTATGTCACACCCCTCCTTGATATATAACACACATTCCAAAAAGGGTAATTTTTTTTATGTGAATCTTTCTGTGTAAAATTTATATATTTTTACACTGAGTTTATGTGTTCACTAAAAGCTTATTTCTCTGATGTTTTGATCTTGACTAAGGATGGTGAATAGTTCGGCCCGAGCATTTGTCTGTTCAGCCGTTCACCAAGTGAACACCTTGCAATGCACTGAGCACCGGACAGTGCATTCCGGGCCCTGATTGGGCAAAGCTTTGCCCAATCAGGGCACAGTGTAAGCTGGTTATTAGGGAGCAGGGCTGGGAAGCCAGCAGTGGCGTCCTTAACAACTGATGAGTCATCAGCTGTCAATAAGTTTCCCTACTGACAGCTGAATAAAAGAAAAAGTACCTGTAAAGAAAATGAAAAAAAAAAAAATGGCATACGGGTCCACCCCAAAATCCATACCAGACCCTTAATCAAGCATGCAGCCTGGCAGGTCAGGAAAGGAGAGGGCACAAGTGAGCGCCCCCCGTTCCATTCCAGGCCACGTGCCCTCAACATGGGGGGTTTGGGGGATTTGGGGCAGGAGGGACTCTGCCCCCCCACCCCAAAGAACCTTGTACCCATGTTGATAGGGACAAAGCCTCTTCCCAACAACCCTGGGCTGTGGTTGTAGGAATCTGCGGGTGCCCCTGTATCCCAGCCCCCTCAAAGTGAGTGGGTATCGGGTACATCATACTCCTACCCATTCACCAAATAGTTTCAAAGTAATAACCACAAGAAACAGTTTTTGACAAGTCCTTTATTAAAAAATACAAAATAAAAAAAATAGTGTCCCTCAATGTAAATCCATCATCTATCACAATGCCCATTGGACCCGAAAAATAGTTGGGTTGGGTCTCTCTGGAGACCATACATCTTTGAATACAAGAAACCACATTTGCCACATTGTTACCAAATGAAATAGTGTACTGAGGTTAGCTTGTAAGTTGGAGACATCCTGTAATGACAAATTTCCACTGCATGGCTGCGTGTCATCAGCAAACAGTGAAACAGTACTTTTATTCCCAGACCCTATATCATTTATAATATACACAAAAAGTATAGCGCTAAACTAGAAAATTCGTCATAAATGCAGTGACAGAAAAGATATCATGTAAATGACATTATAAAAACAACATTTTTAGTGAAAAAAATATTATACAAATGACATTGTGAAAGTAACATGTAAAGGAAATATAAAGTGTCTAAAAATCCCAAGAGAAAGTCCAAAATAAGGCAAGTCCAAGAAAGTAGTTGTGATGACAATCCTTCCTTCCTGTGACACCCAGGGAATGTGTAAGGTGGGGACACCACAGTGCACTAATAAGGGTAGCAGCTTACCAGAAAGCCGTGGCTACTCAATTTAATGAAAAAGCCTCGCCAGATAAAGCATATAGCATAGATCTCAGGAATTCCAAAAAACTATAAGTATTTTAAATAGAGACTAAGTACAGACTAGTACAGTCTAATGTTAACATGCCAGTCAATAAAGAGTCTCTACAATGTCTTTGAAATAACAGAGCTCAACTCTTTGAGGAAATAGGTGAATAAGATATTTGGCCCAGGTGCTTTATTCACCTTTATTGTGTCTAAATGTTTCTGGACCATATCAATTATGAGCCATTGGGGTTCATTTTGCGCTAGGTCAATACTATCCCCATTATGGACTTGAACTTCCCTATTTTTCTTTGCATACTGAAAGCTGAAGGCCGGTATTTCATAAATGTTCCCTCTATATATCCCCATTAACTAACTTAAAATTATCATGAAAAAGGCCTACACGCAGATACCTGATCTTTTTACTGTTAATATATTTAAAGACATTTTTGGGGTTTGTCCCACTCTCCTTTGCAACCTGGCATTACTTTTCTATTTTTTCAACCTTAATTACCTTTTTAAAAATGATGTTAAATTATTTAGTAGCCATACACTTAAGAATGTTACATTTGAAAGAGTTGATGCTACAGACAGTTGGTCTTAGATGGCGAACCTCCTTGTGTATCTTGGGGAGTCTGTACAGGTATGGTGTAGCTTCCCCCGGACAGAGATAGTAGTACAAAAGTTCAGATTATTGAATATGTCCTTTTTCAGCTGGTATTCAGTCTATCGCCTTTTTCCTGTAACGGCTAGTGGTCTCCCTCTTTAGTGGCCCATAAATGTTGGCATCACTGAGGAGAGTGCACACTCTAGAATTGTTATTGGATGTATTCATGAGCACCATGCATCACCTCTTGCCTGCTGGCAGGAGGGTATTGCTCAGATACCTATTAGGATAGGCGATGTAAGAGCCCTTCTCTCTAGTAGGGTCAAATTGGAAGGAAATGCTTTGGCACTGGATAGGACCACCTAAATCTCCAGACAGAGTTGTTCAGTCTCTTCTACTAATAAGTGGTTGTTATGAGTGGAAGACTCTGTAATTGGGATAGTATCAACCACAAGAGCACATCCAAGTGCCACAGCAAAGTTCAATCCCTAGGCTAGGACATTATTTGGCTGAGTAAGCACTCTGTCTGAAAGCTTACTTCACTCAAGTGTCTTTTTTACTTTGGGAAATACTAACAATGGGATCATGTAACTAGAACAGGATGGTTCCACACCTTTCACATCCCTCATCCTGTTTTTGGACAATCAACAGCTACACATTCCATAGTTATTGGATTAAGGTGCCTTATGTTGTGCTAGGGTATCTTTCTGACACTCATTGGAACTGAAGAAGTGGCTTGGATAAGCTAAGTAAGCAGAAATGGGGGGTCCCCCTAGGGTGTGGGACTTTAACGGCAAACACACTTCCACAGATGTGTAAAAGTAAAAATAATTTTATTAACAAGTTTAAAATGGATCTCAATGGATCTGAGGTATTACATAAATGATACAGAGAACATAAATGATATGGTAACACAAATAATATATATATGGTTAAAGGTAACAATGATGCATATACTCAAAGGTATATGTTGGTTTCTTGAAGGAAATCCTCCCACCCGACGCGTTTCAGGCACGCAGGCCTTTCTTCAGGGGTCTGAGAAGTGGGGAGGTTTTGTGATTTCCTACATAACATAGTAAATATTGTATAAATTAATTGCATAAAAAATTATGTCAGTTTCAGTATATTTCAAGCATTTAATGTTATACCTGTAGAAGGAATCTGGATATAAAAGTTTCGTACCTGTAGGTTGCTTGGAATGTGACAAGAGAGTCACTACTGATAAAAGAAAGAGGAAAAAAGGGTTCCGCTGTGCTGAGTGCCGATGTATGCACCCCTAGGTCCCTGAGGGTGTGGGTCTTCACCAATGTGGCTCCAGCGAGGATGCCTGAAAGGAGGCTGCACGTGTCTCTGTGTGAACGTATATGTAGGAGAATCAAATTATTTGAAGATGTATTAGAAGGAATAACTGATCTGCTCTTAGGGTAGGTGTAGAAGTAAGAGGAGAGGTACCTTGTAATAAATGTATTGACACTTCTGGTTAAGAGGATGTGCCTGTTGTGCTGAAGATCACGGGGTAGGGGGTGTTGTGAGTTGATAGATTCCGCTGAAAAATATATATTATATATATATATATATATATATATACATATATGTGTTTCCTGTTATATATTGGGGTTGGCTCGTACAGGATTCTAACAAGGAGAGTGTTTATACTCATATCTTAATTTATTTGTTGTGTATATACGGAATAGATTTTCTGACCAGGAGGTGGCGTATTGCTGATTCTCAGTCATTAGCAGAAGTTTGTTGTCCCTAGATAAATATTGGAATTTTTAGGCACGTCAGGTTTAGAAGATAGGATGTGACAAGTATTCATAATTATAAATACTGATTTAGATATACCTAAATAGAGTGAGTCAATCCATGTTTTGGTTCTCTCCTCTAGGTTGTTGAGAGGTGCATCTGGGAACCAGAGAGATGGCATATATGTTACACAGAGTGGGCAGATAAAGGGTAAAAGAGTAGAGGTAAACTAAAATAAATCCAGCTGGTAAATTACCTGGTGATGTTGCAATAGCGAAAGCTTTTCAAGGATCGGTTGCCCTGTAAGGTTCCTGAAATAACATGTTTTTTTCTCTCTGTTAGGGTCAACCAGTGGTAATAATGGTAGAAGTGGCTTATAAGGGGGGTCCCAGATAATTACCTTGTGTGTAGCAGATCGTGTGTGCAGTCATCGGCGGCGGATGCTGTGTCTGGCATCCGCCGCCATTTAAATGCCCATGAAGGACGCTGGAGCTTGCGCAGTGCTAAGTAATGTTTACAACAAGATAGATCATGACCAATTGAATGTGTTTAACTTCTAGCTACACCAGGGCCTGGATTTATGAGAACCTTGGTAGACAGAACCAGAATATGTAATGAAAAGGTATGGTGGTCACCATGTTAATGTATTACCACAAATTATTATTATTATACAGGATTTTTATAGTGCCAACAGTTTGTGCAGCGCTTACACATAGATCAAGGTTTTTAAAATATTATGCAACTTTATATGCTTTGATACATCAAGATTATCATAAAAAATCAAAAGACTATATGGTCCTTAAAAATGTTTTCTTTATTATCATGCTAGTTTGCTGGGATTTTGGCCATTAGTATATAAAGTGACTTCAATCACACTTTGTACATATAGTTCAGAGGAAATGTAACCATTCCAGTTCAGAGATACAGAGAGGTAAATTACAGGGTTGTAAAAAAATACATGTCAGGTATTGGCACATCATTTCAAGCAATATTTTTTTCAATTGCTTCTTCTCAGGAAGAAAGTGTAACTTTACTTTAACCACTTGAGTATTATCCTGTCTATTCACCGTCATTACCAGTTACAGCTTTCTTTTGGTGGTATTTAATATCCACTTTTTTATTTTTTTACTACATGAAAGAAAAAAAAAAGTATCTTAGTTTCTGTTATAAAACATATTTAAAAAATGCCAGGACAGTACAAACACCTCATAAATGACCCCCTATTGGAAACCAAACCCTAGGGCGATCTCATTTTAAGCCATTTTTTTGGAAACGGCAGAACATGCTGGTATTGGGGTGGCTATAACATGGAGCTTAGTAATGAGGCACTAGATTATGTGCAGGTCATACACAGAAGGAGGAGGATGCAAAGAGCTTATGATACAGGTCACATACAGTGGGAGGATGAGAAAAAAAGGTTAATGTGCAGATTTTCAGGATACAGAAGGTGCGGAGGTTAATATATAGTCATGCACTGAGATTTACTGGAAAAGAGGGTGGTGAGTTGACATGCACAGGAAAAGAGGGTTGTGAAAGGATTTATACATTCTTCATTTGCTCATTCATCCCCTTTCTCCATTCTGAGATGAAGAGGCAATACTCCCAGATGTTAACAATATAAGGTTTGTGTTGGCTGTGATTGGTCGTCGAGCAATCATAAGGTACAGAACTGCATGGTTCAAATTAGAGCAAGTAATGGACATTCTAACAGCCCATGCCATTCAGAGGTATCATTATATTTAAGAAAAAGAAGGCTGTTTTATATATAGGTGCTTTCAGGAATCCTGATTAGTGTTGAGCGAACACGGACTGTATTATTCGTGTTCGTACCGAATAATTGGATTTTTTGTACCCGAACACGGACACGGACACTTTACTGTATGTTCGGGTAAAAATCCGTGTTCGGTCGTTTTATTTCCGGGTTTTGCATGCTTTGGCGCTCTTTTCATGGCGGGCTTTCAACAGCCAATCAACAATCGTTTAACTGGTGTGCCTTAAGCCATCCCAGCCATGCCTGCAAATGTCTCAGTAGCTGTGATTGGCCGTCTGAAGCATGTGACCAAGTCTTTATAAGTTCGAGGCAGCCGCAGCGGCGTCATTATGCTGCTTAGATTCAGGGACAGAGCACACATCAACGTGCTGGCTGCTGATTAGGGAAAGATAGGCAGGAAAAAACCATTTGTGTCCGGATAGAATTGAGGGACAGGTCGGAGTGTTTAGGCAGGGCGAGTTGTAGGCATTTTAGGGATAGAGTCTGCTGAATTATATAGGGTCAGTGTCTTCTACAAACTACAATCGATATTGCTGTGTGGGGGGTGGGGTCTGCACTCAATCCTGATCTACGATCTCTTCTCAATCCTGTTAGGGACAGAGTCTGCTGAATTTTAGGGAAACTGTGTTCTACAAACTACAATCGATATTGCTGTGTGGTGTGGGATTGGAGATAGGCAGGTGTCAGTGATCCACATCCATTTTTCTGTGTGTGAGCTGCAGTGAACACAATCTTTTTGGGCTGCAGTGAACACAATCTTTTTGGGCTGCAGTGAACACAATCTTTTTGGGCTGCAGTGAACACAATCTTTTTGGGCTGCAGTGAACACAATCTTTTTGGGCTGCAGTGAACACAATCTTTTTGGGGTGCAGTGAACAAAATCTTTTTGGGGTGCAGTGAACACAATCCTTTTTGGTGTGCAGTGAACACAATCTTTGTGGGGTGCAGTGAACAAAATCCTTTGTGGGGTGCAGTGAACACAATCTTTTTGGGGTGCAGTGAACAAAATCCTTTTTGGGGTGCAGTGAACAACATCCTTTTTGGGGTGCAGTGAACACAATCTTTTTGGGGTGCAGTGAACAAAATCCTTTGTGGGGTGCAGTGAACACAATCTTTTTGGGGTGCAGTGAACACAATCTTTTTGGGGTGGAGTGAACAACATCCTTTTTGGGGTGCAGTGAACAAAATCCTTTTTGGGGTGCAGTGAACAAAATCATTTTTGGGGTGCAGTGAACACAATCTTTTTGGGGTGCAGTGAACACAATCTTTGTGGGGTGCAGTGAACACAATCTTTTTGGGGTGGAGTGAACAACATCCTTTTTGGGGTGCAGTGAACAACATCCTTTTTGGGGTGCAGTGAACACAATCTTTTTGGGGTGCAGTGAACACAATCTTTGTGGGGTACAGTGAACAGAATCTTTGTGGGGTGCAGTGAACACAATCTTTGGGGGGTACAGTGAACACAATCTTTGTGAGGTGCAGTGAACACAATCTTTGTGGGGTGCAGTGAACACAATCATTGTGGGGTGCAGTGAACTCAATCTTTGTGGGGTACAGTGAACACAATCTCATACTGAAGGTTTGAGGGTGCTGCCTGTTCCATACTCCCCCTACTCCTCATCTAGCCTTTTAGGGGTACAAACAATAGTAATTGGGGCCTAGTGTGGTTGTGTACGTGTGATATACATACACTTTTTTGGGATCATATTTTCTATTCCGCTATTTAATCAAAAACCTTTGGGGATCAGTTAAATTGGGGGATAGTCTGTGTTGGTACGTGTGAGAGAGATCCACCTTTCCAAGTTGTTGGGGTTCATCTCATACTTCTGAAGGTTTGAGGGTGCTGCCTGTTCCATACTCCCCCTACTCCTAGCCTTTTAGGGGTACAAACAATAGTAATTGGGGCCTAGTGTGGTTGTGTACGTGTGATATACATACACTTTTTTGGGATCATATTTTCTATTCCGCTATTTAATCAAAAACCTTTGGGGATCAGTTAAATTGGGGGATAGTCTGTGTTGGTACGTGTGAGAGAGATCCACCTTTCCAAGTTGTTGGGGTTCATCTCATACTTCTGAAGGTTTGAGGGTGCTGCCTGTTCCATACTCCCCCTACTCCTAGCCTTTTAGGGGTACAAACAATAGTAATTGGGGCCTAGTGTGGTTGTGTACGTGTGATATACATACACTTTTTTGGGATCATATTTTCTATTCCGCTATTTAATCAAAAACCTTTGGGGATCAGTTAAATTGGGGGATAGTCTGTGTTGGTACGTGTGAGAGAGATCCACCTTTCCAAGTTGTTGGGGTTCATCTCATACTTCTGAAGGTTTGAGGGTGCTGCCTGTTCCATACCCCCCCCTACTCCTCATCTAGCCTTTTAGGGGTACAAACAATAGTAATTGGGGCCTAGTGTGGTTGTGTACGTGCGAGATACATACACTTTTTTTGATCATATTTCCTATTCCGCTATTCAATAAAAACCTTTGAGGATCAATTGAATTGCGGGATAGTCTGTGTCGGTACGTGTGAGAGAGATCCACCTTTCCAAGTTGTTGGGGTTCATCTCATACTTCTGAAGGTTTGAGGGTGCTGCCTGTTCCATACTCCCCCTACTCCTAGCCTTTTAGGGGTACAAACAATAGTAATTGGGGCCTAGTGTGGTTGTGTACGTGTGATATACATACACTTTTTTGGGATCATATTTTCTATTCCGCTATTTAATCAAAAACCTTTGGGGATCAGTTAAATTGGGGGATAGTCTGTGTTGGTACGTGTGAGAGAGATCCACCTTTCCAAGTTGTTGGGGTTCATCTCATACTTCTGAAGGTTTGAGGGTGCTGCCTGTTCCATACTCCCCCTACTCCTAGCCTTTTAGGGGTACAAACAATAGTAATTGGGGCCTAGTGTGGTTGTGTACGTGTGATATACATACACTTTTTTGGGATCATATTTTCTATTCCGCTATTTAATCAAAAACCTTTGGGGATCAGTTAAATTGGGGGATAGTCTGTGTTGGTACGTGTGAGAGAGATCCACCTTTCCAAGTTGTTGGGGTTCATCTCATACTTCTGAAGGTTTGAGGGTGCTGCCTGTTCCATACTCCCCCTACTCCTAGCCTTTTAGGGGTACAAACAATAGTAATTGGGGCCTAGTGTGGTTGTGTACGTGTGATATACATACACTTTTTTGGGATCATATTTTCTATTCCGCTATTTAATCAAAAACCTTTGGGGATCAGTTAAATTGGGGGATAGTCTGTGTTGGTACGTGTGAGAGAGATCCACCTTTCCAAGTTGTTGGGGTTCATCTCATACTTCTGAAGGTTTGAGGGTGCTGCCTGTTCCATACTCCCCCTACTCCTAGCCTTTTAGGGGTACAAACAATAGTAATTGGGGCCTAGTGTGGTTGTGTACGTGTGATATACATACACTTTTTTGGGATCATATTTTCTATTCCGCTATTTAATCAAAAACCTTTGGGGATCAGTTAAATTGGGGGATAGTCTGTGTTGGTACGTGTGAGAGAGATCCACCTTTCCAAGTTGTTGGGGTTCATCTCATACTTCTGAAGGTTTGAGGGTGCTGCCTGTTCCATACTCCCCCTACTCCTAGCCTTTTAGGGGTACAAACAATAGTAATTGGGGCCTAGTGTGGTTGTGTACGTGTGATATACATACACTTTTTTGGGATCATATTTTCTATTCCGCTATTTAATCAAAAACCTTTGGGGATCAGTTAAATTGGGGGATAGTCTGTGTTGGTACGTGTGAGAGAGATCCACCTTTCCAAGTTGTTGGGGTTCATCTCATACTTCTGAAGGTTTGAGGGTGCTGCCTGTTCCATACTCCCCCTACTCCTAGCCTTTTAGGGGTACAAACAATAGTAATTGGGGCCTAGTGTGGTTGTGTACGTGTGATATACATACACTTTTTTGGGATCATATTTTCTATTCCGCTATTTAATCAAAAACCTTTGGGGATCAGTTAAATTGGGGGATAGTCTGTGTTGGTACGTGTGAGAGAGATCCACCTTTCCAAGTTGTTGAGGTTCATCTCATACTTCTGAAGGTTTGAGGGTGCTGCCTGTTCCATACTCCCCCTACTCCTAGCCTTTTAGGGGTACAAACAATAGTAATTGGGGCCTAGTGTGGTTGTGTACGTGTGATATACATACACTTTTTTGGGATCATATTTTCTATTCCGCTATTTAATCAAAAACCTTTGGGGATCAGTTAAATTGGGGGATAGTCTGTGTTGGTACGTGTGAGAGAGATCCACCTTTCCAAGTTGTTGGGGTTCATCTCATACTTCTGAAGGTTTGAGGGTGCTGCCTGTTCCATACCCCCCCTACTCCTCATCTAGCCTTTTAGGGGTACAAACAATAGTAATTGGGGCCTAGTGTGGTTGTGTACGTGCGAGATACATACACTTTTTTTGATCATATTTCCTATTCCGCTATTCAATAAAAACCTTTGAGGATCAATTGAATTGCGGGATAGTCTGTGTCGGTACGTGTGAGAGAGATCCACCTTTCCAAGTTGTTGGGGTTCATCTCATACTTCTGAAGGTTTGAGGGTGCTGCCTGTTCCATACTCCCCCTACTCCTAGCCTTTTAGGGGTACAAACAATAGTAATTGGGGCCTAGTGTGGTTGTGTACGTGTGATATACATACACTTTTTTGGGATCATATTTTCTATTCCGCTATTTAATCAAAAACCTTTGGGGATCAGTTAAATTGGGGGATAGTCTGTGTTGGTACGTGTGAGAGAGATCCACCTTTCCAAGTTGTTGGGGTTCATCTCATACTTCTGAAGGTTTGAGGGTGCTGCCTGTTCCATACTCCCCCTACTCCTAGCCTTTTAGGGGTACAAACAATAGTAATTGGGGCCTAGTGTGGTTGTGTACGTGTGATATACATACACTTTTTTGGGATCATATTTTCTATTCCGCTATTTAATCAAAAACCTTTGGGGATCAGTTAAATTGGGGGATAGTCTGTGTTGGTACGTGTGAGAGAGATCCACCTTTCCAAGTTGTTGGGGTTCATCTCATACTTCTGAAGGTTTGAGGGTGCTGCCTGTTCCATACTCCCCCTACTCCTAGCCTTTTAGGGGTACAAACAATAGTAATTGGGGCCTAGTGTGGTTGTGTACGTGTGATATACATACACTTTTTTGGGATCATATTTTCTATTCCGCTATTTAATCAAAAACCTTTGGGGATCAGTTAAATTGGGGGATAGTCTGTGTTGGTACGTGTGAGAGAGATCCACCTTTCCAAGTTGTTGGGGTTCATCTCATACTTCTGAAGGTTTGAGGGTGCTGCCTGTTCCATACTCCCCCTACTCCTAGCCTTTTAGGGGTACAAACAATAGTAATTGGGGCCTAGTGTGGTTGTGTACGTGTGATATACATA
The DNA here is from genome assembly GCF_965119305.1 of Pelophylax lessonae. Lineage (NCBI taxonomy): Eukaryota > Metazoa > Chordata > Amphibia > Anura > Ranidae > Pelophylax > Pelophylax lessonae. The sequence continues at coordinate 8,455 of NW_028119532.1, read as the reverse complement.
CACTTTTTTGGGATCATATTTTCTATTCCGCTATTTAATCAAAAACCTTTGGGGATCAGTTAAATTGGGGGATAGTCTGTGTTGGTACGTGTGAGAGAGATCCACCTTTCCAAGTTGTTGGGGTTCATCTCATACTTCTGAAGGTTTGAGGGTGCTGCCTGTTCCATACCCCCCCCTACTCCTCATCTAGCCTTTTAGGGGTACAAACAATAGTAATTGGGGCCTAGTGTGGTTGTGTACGTGCGAGATACATACACTTTTTTTGATCATATTTCCTATTCCGCTATTCAATAAAAACCTTTGAGGATCAATTGAATTGCGGGATAGTCTGTGTCGGTACGTGTGAGAGAGATCCACCTTTCCAAGTTGTTGGGGTTCATCTCATACTTCTGAAGGTTTGAGGGTGCTGCCTGTTCCATACTCCCCCTACTCCTAGCCTTTTAGGGGTACAAACAATAGTAATTGGGGCCTAGTGTGGTTGTGTACGTGTGATATACATACACTTTTTTGGGATCATATTTTCTATTCCGCTATTTAATCAAAAACCTTTGGGGATCAGTTAAATTGGGGGATAGTCTGTGTTGGTACGTGTGAGAGAGATCCACCTTTCCAAGTTGTTGGGGTTCATCTCATACTTCTGAAGGTTTGAGGGTGCTGCCTGTTCCATACTCCCCCTACTCCTAGCCTTTTAGGGGTACAAACAATAGTAATTGGGGCCTAGTGTGGTTGTGTACGTGTGATATACATACACTTTTTTGGGATCATATTTTCTATTCCGCTATTTAATCAAAAACCTTTGGGGATCAGTTAAATTGGGGGATAGTCTGTGTTGGTACGTGTGAGAGAGATCCACCTTTCCAAGTTGTTGGGGTTCATCTCATACTTCTGAAGGTTTGAGGGTGCTGCCTGTTCCATACTCCCCCTACTCCTAGCCTTTTAGGGGTACAAACAATAGTAATTGGGGCCTAGTGTGGTTGTGTACGTGTGATATACATACACTTTTTTGGGATCATATTTTCTATTCCGCTATTTAATCAAAAACCTTTGGGGATCAGTTAAATTGGGGGATAGTCTGTGTTGGTACGTGTGAGAGAGATCCACCTTTCCAAGTTGTTGGGGTTCATCTCATACTTCTGAAGGTTTGAGGGTGCTGCCTGTTCCATACTCCCCCTACTCCTAGCCTTTTAGGGGTACAAACAATAGTAATTGGGGCCTAGTGTGGTTGTGTACGTGTGATATACATACACTTTTTTGGGATCATATTTTCTATTCCGCTATTTAATCAAAAACCTTTGGGGATCAGTTAAATTGGGGGATAGTCTGTGTTGGTACGTGTGAGAGAGATCCACCTTTCCAAGTTGTTGGGGTTCATCTCATACTTCTGAAGGTTTGAGGGTGCTGCCTGTTCCATACTCCCCCTACTCCTAGCCTTTTAGGGGTACAAACAATAGTAATTGGGGCCTAGTGTGGTTGTGTACGTGTGATATACATACACTTTTTTGGGATCATATTTTCTATTCCGCTATTTAATCAAAAACCTTTGGGGATCAGTTAAATTGGGGGATAGTCTGTGTTGGTACGTGTGAGAGAGATCCACCTTTCCAAGTTGTTGGGGTTCATCTCATACTTCTGAAGGTTTGAGGGTGCTGCCTGTTCCATACTCCCCCTACTCCTAGCCTTTTAGGGGTACAAACAATAGTAATTGGGGCCTAGTGTGGTTGTGTACGTGTGATATACATACACTTTTTTGGGATCATATTTTCTATTCCGCTATTTAATCAAAAACCTTTGGGGATCAGTTAAATTGGGGGATAGTCTGTGTTGGTACGTGTGAGAGAGATCCACCTTTCCAAGTTGTTGGGGTTCATCTCATACTTCTGAAGGTTTGAGGGTGCTGCCTGTTCCATACTCCCCCTACTCCTAGCCTTTTAGGGGTACAAACAATAGTAATTGGGGCCTAGTGTGGTTGTGTACGTGTGATATACATACACTTTTTTGGGATCATATTTTCTATTCCGCTATTTAATCAAAAACCTTTGGGGATCAGTTAAATTGGGGGATAGTCTGTGTTGGTACGTGTGAGAGAGATCCACCTTTCCAAGTTGTTGGGGTTCATCTCATACTTCTGAAGGTTTGAGGGTGCTGCCTGTTCCATACTCCCCCTACTCCTAGCCTTTTAGGGGTACAAACAATAGTAATTGGGGCCTAGTGTGGTTGTGTACGTGTGATATACATACACTTTTTTGGGATCATATTTTCTATTCCGCTATTTAATCAAAAACCTTTGGGGATCAGTTAAATTGGGGGATAGTCTGTGTTGGTACGTGTGAGAGAGATCCACCTTTCCAAGTTGTTGGGGTTCATCTCATACTTCTGAAGGTTTGAGGGTGCTGCCTGTTCCATACTCCCCCTACTCCTAGCCTTTTAGGGGTACAAACAATAGTAATTGGGGCCTAGTGTGGTTGTGTACGTGTGATATACATACACTTTTTTGGGATCATATTTTCTATTCCGCTATTTAATCAAAAACCTTTGGGGATCAGTTAAATTGGGGGATAGTCTGTGTTGGTACGTGTGAGAGAGATCCACCTTTCCAAGTTGTTGGGGTTCATCTCATACTTCTGAAGGTTTGAGGGTGCTGCCTGTTCCATACTCCCCCTACTCCTAGCCTTTTAGGGGTACAAACAATAGTAATTGGGGCCTAGTGTGGTTGTGTACGTGTGATATACATACACTTTTTTGGGATCATATTTTCTATTCCGCTATTTAATCAAAAACCTTTGGGGATCAGTTAAATTGGGGGATAGTCTGTGTTGGTACGTGTGAGAGAGATCCACCTTTCCAAGTTGTTGGGGTTCATCTCATACTTCTGAAGGTTTGAGGGTGCTGCCTGTTCCATACTCCCCCTACTCCTAGCCTTTTAGGGGTACAAACAATAGTAATTGGGGCCTAGTGTGGTTGTGTACGTGTGATATACATACACTTTTTTGGGATCATATTTTCTATTCCGCTATTTAATCAAAAACCTTTGGGGATCAGTTAAATTGGGGGATAGTCTGTGTTGGTACGTGTGAGAGAGATCCACCTTTCCAAGTTGTTGGGGTTCATCTCATACTTCTGAAGGTTTGAGGGTGCTGCCTGTTCCATACTCCCCCTACTCCTAGCCTTTTAGGGGTACAAACAATAGTAATTGGGGCCTAGTGTGGTTGTGTACGTGTGATATACATACACTTTTTTGGGATCATATTTTCTATTCCGCTATTTAATCAAAAACCTTTGGGGATCAGTTAAATTGGGGGATAGTCTGTGTTGGTACGTGTGAGAGAGATCCACCTTTCCAAGTTGTTGGGGTTCATCTCATACTTCTGAAGGTTTGAGGGTGCTGCCTGTTCCATACTCCCCCTACTCCTAGCCTTTTAGGGGTACAAACAATAGTAATTGGGGCCTAGTGTGGTTGTGTACGTGTGATATACATACACTTTTTTGGGATCATATTTTCTATTCCGCTATTTAATCAAAAACCTTTGGGGATCAGTTAAATTGGGGGATAGTCTGTGTTGGTACGTGTGAGAGAGATCCACCTTTCCAAGTTGTTGGGGTTCATCTCATACTTCTGAAGGTTTGAGGGTGCTGCCTGTTCCATACTCCCCCTACTCCTAGCCTTTTAGGGGTACAAACAATAGTAATTGGGGCCTAGTGTGGTTGTGTACGTGTGATATACATACACTTTTTTGGGATCATATTTTCTATTCCGCTATTTAATCAAAAACCTTTGGGGATCAGTTAAATTGGGGGATAGTCTGTGTTGGTACGTGTGAGAGAGATCCACCTTTCCAAGTTGTTGGGGTTCATCTCATACTTCTGAAGGTTTGAGGGTGCTGCCTGTTCCATACTCCCCCTACTCCTAGCCTTTTAGGGGTACAAACAATAGTAATTGGGGCCTAGTGTGGTTGTGTACGTGTGATATACATACACTTTTTTGGGATCATATTTTCTATTCCGCTATTTAATCAAAAACCTTTGGGGATCAGTTAAATTGGGGGATAGTCTGTGTTGGTACGTGTGAGAGAGATCCACCTTTCCAAGTTGTTGGGGTTCATCTCATACTTCTGAAGGTTTGAGGGTGCTGCCTGTTCCATACTCCCCCTACTCCTAGCCTTTTAGGGGTACAAACAATAGTAATTGGGGCCTAGTGTGGTTGTGTACGTGTGATATACATACACTTTTTTGGGATCATATTTTCTATTCCGCTATTTAATCAAAAACCTTTGGGGATCAGTTAAATTGGGGGATAGTCTGTGTTGGTACGTGTGAGAGAGATCCACCTTTCCAAGTTGTTGGGGTTCATCTCATACTTCTGAAGGTTTGAGGGTGCTGCCTGTTCCATACTCCCCCTACTCCTAGCCTTTTAGGGGTACAAACAATAGTAATTGGGGCCTAGTGTGGTTGTGTACGTGTGATATACATACACTTTTTTGGGATCATATTTTCTATTCCGCTATTTAATCAAAAACCTTTGGGGATCAGTTAAATTGGGGGATAGTCTGTGTTGGTACGTGTGAGAGAGATCCACCTTTCCAAGTTGTTGGGGTTCATCTCATACTTCTGAAGGTTTGAGGGTGCTGCCTGTTCCATACTCCCCCTACTCCTAGCCTTTTAGGGGTACAAACAATAGTAATTGGGGCCTAGTGTGGTTGTGTACGTGTGATATACATACACTTTTTTGGGATCATATTTTCTATTCCGCTATTTAATCAAAAACCTTTGGGGATCAGTTAAATTGGGGGATAGTCTGTGTTGGTACGTGTGAGAGAGATCCACCTTTCCAAGTTGTTGGGGTTCATCTCATACTTCTGAAGGTTTGAGGGTGCTGCCTGTTCCATACTCCCCCTACTCCCTAGCCTTTTAGGGGTACAAACAATAGTAATTGGGGCCTAGTGTGGTTGTGTACGTGTGATATACATACACTTTTTTGGGATCATATTTTCTATTCCGCTATTTAATCAAAAACCTTTGGGGATCAGTTAAATTGGGGGATAGTCTGTGTTGGTACGTGTGAGAGAGATCCACCTTTCCAAGTTGTTGGGGTTCATCTCATACTTCTGAAGGTTTGAGGGTGCTGCCTGTTCCATACTCCCCCTACTCCTAGCCTTTTAGGGGTACAAACAATAGTAATTGGGGCCTAGTGTGGTTGTGTACGTGTGATATACATACACTTTTTTGGGATCATATTTTCTATTCCGCTATTTAATCAAAAACCTTTGGGGATCAGTTAAATTGGGGGATAGTCTGTGTTGGTACGTGTGAGAGAGATCCACCTTTCCAAGTTGTTGGGGTTCATCTCATACTTCTGAAGGTTTGAGGGTGCTGCCTGTTCCATACTCCCCCTACTCCTAGCCTTTTAGGGGTACAAACAATAGTAATTGGGGCCTAGTGTGGTTGTGTACGTGTGATATACATACACTTTTTTGGGATCATATTTTCTATTCCGCTATTTAATCAAAAACCTTTGGGGATCAGTTAAATTGGGGGATAGTCTGTGTTGGTACGTGTGAGAGAGATCCACCTTTCCAAGTTGTTGGGGTTCATCTCATACTTCTGAAGGTTTGAGGGTGCTGCCTGTTCCATACTCCCCCTACTCCTAGCCTTTTAGGGGTACAAACAATAGTAATTGGGGCCTAGTGTGGTTGTGTACGTGTGATATACATACACTTTTTTGGGATCATATTTTCTATTCCGCTATTTAATCAAAAACCTTTGGGGATCAGTTAAATTGGGGGATAGTCTGTGTTGGTACGTGTGAGAGAGATCCACCTTTCCAAGTTGTTGGGGTTCATCTCATACTTCTGAAGGTTTGAGGGTGCTGCCTGTTCCATACTCCCCCTACTCCTAGCCTTTTAGGGGTACAAACAATAGTAATTGGGGCCTAGTGTGGTTGTGTACGTGTGATATACATACACTTTTTTGGGATCATATTTTCTATTCCGCTATTTAATCAAAAACCTTTGGGGATCAGTTAAATTGGGGGATAGTCTGTGTTGGTACGTGTGAGAGAGATCCACCTTTCCAAGTTGTTGGGGTTCATCTCATACTTCTGAAGGTTTGAGGGTGCTGCCTGTTCCATACTCCCCCTACTCCTAGCCTTTTAGGGGTACAAACAATAGTAATTGGGGCCTAGTGTGGTTGTGTACGTGTGATATACATACACTTTTTTGGGATCATATTTTCTATTCCGCTATTTAATCAAAAACCTTTGGGGATCAGTTAAATTGGGGGATAGTCTGTGTTGGTACGTGTGAGAGAGATCCACCTTTCCAAGTTGTTGGGGTTCATCTCATACTTCTGAAGGTTTGAGGGTGCTGCCTGTTCCATACTCCCCCTACTCCTAGCCTTTTAGGGGTACAAACAATAGTAATTGGGGCCTAGTGTGGTTGTGTACGTGTGATATACATACACTTTTTTGGGATCATATTTTCTATTCCGCTATTTAATCAAAAACCTTTGGGGATCAGTTAAATTGGGGGATAGTCTGTGTTGGTACGTGTGAGAGAGATCCACCTTTCCAAGTTGTTGGGGTTCATCTCATACTTCTGAAGGTTTGAGGGTGCTGCCTGTTCCATACTCCCCCTACTCCTAGCCTTTTAGGGGTACAAACAATAGTAATTGGGGCCTAGTGTGGTTGTGTACGTGTGATATACATACACTTTTTTGGGATCATATTTTCTATTCCGCTATTTAATCAAAAACCTTTGGGGATCAGTTAAATTGGGGGATAGTCTGTGTTGGTACGTGTGAGAGAGATCCACCTTTCCAAGTTGTTGGGGTTCATCTCATACTTCTGAAGGTTTGAGGGTGCTGCCTGTTCCATACTCCCCCTACTCCTAGCCTTTTAGGGGTACAAACAATAGTAATTGGGGCCTAGTGTGGTTGTGTACGTGTGATATACATACACTTTTTTGGGATCATATTTTCTATTCCGCTATTTAATCAAAAACCTTTGGGGATCAGTTAAATTGGGGGATAGTCTGTGTTGGTACGTGTGAGAGAGATCCACCTTTCCAAGTTGTTGGGGTTCATCTCATACTTCTGAAGGTTTGAGGGTGCTGCCTGTTCCATACTCCCCCTACTCCTAGCCTTTTAGGGGTACAAACAATAGTAATTGGGGCCTAGTGTGGTTGTGTACGTGTGATATACATACACTTTTTTGGGATCATATTTTCTATTCCGCTATTTAATCAAAAACCTTTGGGGATCAGTTAAATTGGGGGATAGTCTGTGTTGGTACGTGTGAGAGAGATCCACCTTTCCAAGTTGTTGGGGTTCATCTCATACTTCTGAAGGTTTGAGGGTGCTGCCTGTTCCATACCCCCCCCTACTCCTCATCTAGCCTTTTAGGGGTACAAACAATAGTAATTGGGGCCTAGTGTGGTTGTGTACGTGCGAGATACATACACTTTTTTTGATCATATTTCCTATTCCGCTATTCAATAAAAACCTTTGAGGATCAATTGAATTGCGGGATAGTCTGTGTCGGTACGTGTGAGAGAGATCCACCTTTCCAAGTTGTTGGGGTTCATCTCATACTTCTGAAGGTTTGAGGGTACCTGTGTGCCCGATCCAAGTGCCAATCAATGTCCACTATATTAGGGGCTAGGGCTTTAAACGGAACCAGTAAATAGGAACGTAGTTTGTTGTCCCCCACGTTTTCAGGTATACCCCGAAAGCACAAGTTTTGGCGCCTTTCACGATTCTCCAAATCCTCCTGCTGCAATTTAAGTTGGGAGACTGAATGTTTCAAAGAGGAGTTTTCTTCCTCCAGGACTTGCACATATTGCACCAGATCATCAAACTTGGTTTCCAGATTGTCAATGAGTTCCCCAATCTGCGTAATCTCCCCCCGTAATTCCAGAGATAACTTCCCCACCTCTGCGGCTATGTTGCGGGTGATCTGGTGTAGCAATGCCTGCAGCTTCTCATCTAGGATAGCAGGGTTAATACAGGCTGTGTGAGCAGTGAGGAAACCTGAAGCAATGTGTTCGGGGGGGGGGGATTGGTGTAATTCTCCAGCCCCAGCGAGGGATCGCAGCGAACAGATCGGGTTGGGAAATAGAGGCCAGGGATTGCGGCCTAGTAATGAAGCGGTCCATAGCGGCCTGTGTGTGCGGCTCTAATGGCGCTGTGTACCCTTGCTGCTGCTGGCCAATCTTGATGGGTATCAGTGTGATGTGAGGATAGCGTGCAGCTTACCCCTGAGGTCGGTAGAGCGAATAGTTGCTGTAAAGGGGCAGCAGAGAGCCAGCGGTGTCTGGAGCTCACACACTAAGCTTCTGCCATGTCCAGAAGCCAAGCATGTGCCCCCCATACCTTTCCTCCTGCTGCCCAGGCTCCCCTGCCCCCTTCCTCCCCCACGACCCTGCAGTGCTGTCAGCTTCCCTCCTTTCCTTCCTGCAGGCAG
>NW_028119533.1:0-43952 GCF_965119305.1 Pelophylax lessonae | reverse complement strand
ATGGCACCTCCCAAAAAGAAAGAAAAAGAATGCCAAGGGAAATGCAAAAGCCTACAGCACCTGGTATTCCCAGGCGGTCTCCCATCCAGGTACTAACCAGGCCCGACCCTGCTTAGCTTCCGAGATCAGACGAGATCGGGCGTGTTCAGGGTGATGTGGCCGTAGGCGATCACCAATGCCACCCTCGACTCCTTTGAGCTTGGCCATGCCAAGATGGCACCTCCCAAAAAGAAAGAAAAAGAATGCCAAGGGAAAAGCAAAAGCCTACAGCACCTGGTATTCCCAGGCGGTCTCCCATCCAGGTACTAACCAGGCCCGACCCTGCTTAGCTTCCGAGATCAGACGAGATCGGGCGTGTTCAGGGTGATGTGGCCGTAGGCGATCACCAATGCCACCCTCGACTCCTTTGAGCTTGGCCATGCCAAGATGGCACCTCCCAAAAAGAAAGAAAAAGAATGCCAAGGGAAAAGCAAAAGCCTACAGCACCTGGTATTCCCAGGCGGTCTCCCATCCAGGTACTAACCAGGCCCGACCCTGCTTAGCTTCCGAGATCAGACGAGATCGGGCGTGTTCAGGGTGATGTGGCCGTAGGCGATCACCAATGCCACCCTCGACTCCTTTGAGCTTGGCCATGCCAAGATGGCACCTCCCAAAAAGAAAGAAAAAGAATGCCAAGGGAAAAGCAAAAGCCTACAGCACCTGGTATTCCCAGGCGGTCTCCCATCCAGGTACTAACCAGGCCCGACCCTGCTTAGCTTCCGAGATCAGACGAGATCGGGCGTGTTCAGGGTGATGTGGCCGTAGGCGATCACCAATGCCACCCTCGACTCCTTTGAGCTTGGCCATGCCAAGATGGCACCTCCCAAAAAGAAAGAAAAAGAATGCCAAGGGAAAAGCAAAAGCCTACAGCACCTGGTATTCCCAGGCGGTCTCCCATCCAGGTACTAACCAGGCCCGACCCTGCTTAGCTTCCGAGATCAGACGAGATCGGGCGTGTTCAGGGTGATGTGGCCGTAGGCGATCACCAATGCCACCCTCGACTCCTTTGAGCTTGGCCATGCCAAGATGGCACCTCCCAAAAAGAAAGAAAAAGAATGCCAAGGGAAAAGCAAAAGCCTACAGCACCTGGTATTCCCAGGCGGTCTCCCATCCAGGTACTAACCAGGCCCGACCCTGCTTAGCTTCCGAGATCAGACGAGATCGGGCGTGTTCAGGGTGATGTGGCCGTAGGCGATCACCAATGCCACCCTCGACTCCTTTGAGCTTGGCCATGCCAAGATGGCACCTCCCAAAAAGAAAGAAAAAGAATGCCAAGGGAAAAGCAAAAGCCTACAGCACCTGGTATTCCCAGGCGGTCTCCCATCCAGGTACTAACCAGGCCCGACCCTGCTTAGCTTCCGAGATCAGACGAGATCGGGCGTGTTCAGGGTGATGTGGCCGTAGGCGATCACCAATGCCACCCTCGACTCCTTTGAGCTTGGCCATGCCAAGATGGCACCTCCCAAAAAGAAAGAAAAAGAATGCCAAGGGAAAAGCAAAAGCCTACAGCACCTGGTATTCCCAGGCGGTCTCCCATCCAGGTACTAACCAGGCCCGACCCTGCTTAGCTTCCGAGATCAGACGAGATCGGGCGTGTTCAGGGTGATGTGGCCGTAGGCGATCACCAATGCCACCCTCGACTCCTTTGAGCTTGGCCATGCCAAGATGGCACCTCCCAAAAAGAAAGAAAAAGAATGCCAAGGGAAAAGCAAAAGCCTACAGCACCTGGTATTCCCAGGCGGTCTCCCATCCAGGTACTAACCAGGCCCGACCCTGCTTAGCTTCCGAGATCAGACGAGATCGGGCGTGTTCAGGGTGATGTGGCCGTAGGCGATCACCAATGCCACCCTCGACTCCTTTGAGCTTGGCCATGCCAAGATGGCACCTCCCAAAAAGAAAGAAAAAGAATGCCAAGGGAAAAGCAAAAGCCTACAGCACCTGGTATTCCCAGGCGGTCTCCCATCCAGGTACTAACCAGGCCCGACCCTGCTTAGCTTCCGAGATCAGACGAGATCGGGCGTGTTCAGGGTGATGTGGCCGTAGGCGATCACCAATGCCACCCTCGACTCCTTTGAGCTTGGCCATGCCAAGATGGCACCTCCCAAAAAGAAAGAAAAAGAATGCCAAGGGAAAAGCAAAAGCCTACAGCACCTGGTATTCCCAGGCGGTCTCCCATCCAGGTACTAACCAGGCCCGACCCTGCTTAGCTTCCGAGATCAGACGAGATCGGGCGTGTTCAGGGTGATGTGGCCGTAGGCGATCACCAATGCCACCCTCGACTCCTTTGAGCTTGGCCATGCCAAGATGGCACCTCCCAAAAAGAAAGAAAAAGAATGCCAAGGGAAAAGCAAAAGCCTACAGCACCTGGTATTCCCAGGCGGTCTCCCATCCAGGTACTAACCAGGCCCGACCCTGCTTAGCTTCCGAGATCAGACGAGATCGGGCGTGTTCAGGGTGATGTGGCCGTAGGCGATCACCAATGCCACCCTCGACTCCTTTGAGCTTGGCCATGCCAAGATGGCACCTCCCAAAAAGAAAGAAAAAGAATGCCAAGGGAAAAGCAAAAGCCTACAGCACCTGGTATTCCCAGGCGGTCTCCCATCCAGGTACTAACCAGGCCCGACCCTGCTTAGCTTCCGAGATCAGACGAGATCGGGCGTGTTCAGGGTGATGTGGCCGTAGGCGATCACCAATGCCACCCTCGACTCCTTTGAGCTTGGCCATGCCAAGATGGCACCTCCCAAAAAGAAAGAAAAAGAATGCCAAGGGAAAAGCAAAAGCCTACAGCACCTGGTATTCCCAGGCGGTCTCCCATCCAGGTACTAACCAGGCCCGACCCTGCTTAGCTTCCGAGATCAGACGAGATCGGGCGTGTTCAGGGTGATGTGGCCGTAGGCGATCACCAATGCCACCCTCGACTCCTTTGAGCTTGGCCATGCCAAGATGGCACCTCCCAAAAAGAAAGAAAAAGAATGCCAAGGGAAAAGCAAAAGCCTACAGCACCTGGTATTCCCAGGCGGTCTCCCATCCAGGTACTAACCAGGCCCGACCCTGCTTAGCTTCCGAGATCAGACGAGATCGGGCGTGTTCAGGGTGATGTGGCCGTAGGCGATCACCAATGCCACCCTCGACTCCTTTGAGCTTGGCCATGCCAAGATGGCACCTCCCAAAAAGAAAGAAAAAGAATGCCAAGGGAAAAGCAAAAGCCTACAGCACCTGGTATTCCCAGGCGGTCTCCCATCCAGGTACTAACCAGGCCCGACCCTGCTTAGCTTCCGAGATCAGACGAGATCGGGCGTGTTCAGGGTGATGTGGCCGTAGGCGATCACCAATGCCACCCTCGACTCCTTTGAGCTTGGCCATGCCAAGATGGCACCTCCCAAAAAGAAAGAAAAAGAATGCCAAGGGAAAAGCAAAAGCCTACAGCACCTGGTATTCCCAGGCGGTCTCCCATCCAGGTACTAACCAGGCCCGACCCTGCTTAGCTTCCGAGATCAGACGAGATCGGGCGTGTTCAGGGTGATGTGGCCGTAGGCGATCACCAATGCCACCCTCGACTCCTTTGAGCTTGGCCATGCCAAGATGGCACCTCCCAAAAAGAAAGAAAAAGAATGCCAAGGGAAAAGCAAAAGCCTACAGCACCTGGTATTCCCAGGCGGTCTCCCATCCAGGTACTAACCAGGCCCGACCCTGCTTAGCTTCCGAGATCAGACGAGATCGGGCGTGTTCAGGGTGATGTGGCCGTAGGCGATCACCAATGCCACCCTCGACTCCTTTGAGCTTGGCCATGCCAAGATGGCACCTCCCAAAAAGAAAGAAAAAGAATGCCAAGGGAAAAGCAAAAGCCTACAGCACCTGGTATTCCCAGGCGGTCTCCCATCCAGGTACTAACCAGGCCCGACCCTGCTTAGCTTCCGAGATCAGACGAGATCGGGCGTGTTCAGGGTGATGTGGCCGTAGGCGATCACCAATGCCACCCTCGACTCCTTTGAGCTTGGCCATGCCAAGATGGCACCTCCCAAAAAGAAAGAAAAAGAATGCCAAGGGAAAAGCAAAAGCCTACAGCACCTGGTATTCCCAGGCGGTCTCCCATCCAGGTACTAACCAGGCCCGACCCTGCTTAGCTTCCGAGATCAGACGAGATCGGGCGTGTTCAGGGTGATGTGGCCGTAGGCGATCACCAATGCCACCCTCGACTCCTTTGAGCTTGGCCATGCCAAGATGGCACCTCCCAAAAAGAAAGAAAAAGAATGCCAAGGGAAAAGCAAAAGCCTACAGCACCTGGTATTCCCAGGCGGTCTCCCATCCAGGTACTAACCAGGCCCGACCCTGCTTAGCTTCCGAGATCAGACGAGATCGGGCGTGTTCAGGGTGATGTGGCCGTAGGCGATCACCAATGCCACCCTCGACTCCTTTGAGCTTGGCCATGCCAAGATGGCACCTCCCAAAAAGAAAGAAAAAGAATGCCAAGGGAAAAGCAAAAGCCTACAGCACCTGGTATTCCCAGGCGGTCTCCCATCCAGGTACTAACCAGGCCCGACCCTGCTTAGCTTCCGAGATCAGACGAGATCGGGCGTGTTCAGGGTGATGTGGCCGTAGGCGATCACCAATGCCACCCTCGACTCCTTTGAGCTTGGCCATGCCAAGATGGCACCTCCCAAAAAGAAAGAAAAAGAATGCCAAGGGAAAAGCAAAAGCCTACAGCACCTGGTATTCCCAGGCGGTCTCCCATCCAGGTACTAACCAGGCCCGACCCTGCTTAGCTTCCGAGATCAGACGAGATCGGGCGTGTTCAGGGTGATGTGGCCGTAGGCGATCACCAATGCCACCCTCGACTCCTTTGAGCTTGGCCATGCCAAGATGGCACCTCCCAAAAAGAAAGAAAAAGAATGCCAAGGGAAAAGCAAAAGCCTACAGCACCTGGTATTCCCAGGCGGTCTCCCATCCAGGTACTAACCAGGCCCGACCCTGCTTAGCTTCCGAGATCAGACGAGATCGGGCGTGTTCAGGGTGATGTGGCCGTAGGCGATCACCAATGCCACCCTCGACTCCTTTGAGCTTGGCCATGCCAAGATGGCACCTCCCAAAAAGAAAGAAAAAGAATGCCAAGGGAAAAGCAAAAGCCTACAGCACCTGGTATTCCCAGGCGGTCTCCCATCCAGGTACTAACCAGGCCCGACCCTGCTTAGCTTCCGAGATCAGACGAGATCGGGCGTGTTCAGGGTGATGTGGCCGTAGGCGATCACCAATGCCACCCTCGACTCCTTTGAGCTTGGCCATGCCAAGATGGCACCTCCCAAAAAGAAAGAAAAAGAATGCCAAGGGAAAAGCAAAAGCCTACAGCACCTGGTATTCCCAGGCGGTCTCCCATCCAGGTACTAACCAGGCCCGACCCTGCTTAGCTTCCGAGATCAGACGAGATCGGGCGTGTTCAGGGTGATGTGGCCGTAGGCGATCACCAATGCCACCCTCGACTCCTTTGAGCTTGGCCATGCCAAGATGGCACCTCCCAAAAAGAAAGAAAAAGAATGCCAAGGGAAAAGCAAAAGCCTACAGCACCTGGTATTCCCAGGCGGTCTCCCATCCAGGTACTAACCAGGCCCGACCCTGCTTAGCTTCCGAGATCAGACGAGATCGGGCGTGTTCAGGGTGATGTGGCCGTAGGCGATCACCAATGCCACCCTCGACTCCTTTGAGCTTGGCCATGCCAAGATGGCACCTCCCAAAAAGAAAGAAAAAGAATGCCAAGGGAAAAGCAAAAGCCTACAGCACCTGGTATTCCCAGGCGGTCTCCCATCCAGGTACTAACCAGGCCCGACCCTGCTTAGCTTCCGAGATCAGACGAGATCGGGCGTGTTCAGGGTGATGTGGCCGTAGGCGATCACCAATGCCACCCTCGACTCCTTTGAGCTTGGCCATGCCAAGATGGCACCTCCCAAAAAGAAAGAAAAAGAATGCCAAGGGAAAAGCAAAAGCCTACAGCACCTGGTATTCCCAGGCGGTCTCCCATCCAGGTACTAACCAGGCCCGACCCTGCTTAGCTTCCGAGATCAGACGAGATCGGGCGTGTTCAGGGTGATGTGGCCGTAGGCGATCACCAATGCCACCCTCGACTCCTTTGAGCTTGGCCATGCCAAGATGGCACCTCCCAAAAAGAAAGAAAAAGAATGCCAAGGGAAAAGCAAAAGCCTACAGCACCTGGTATTCCCAGGCGGTCTCCCATCCAGGTACTAACCAGGCCCGACCCTGCTTAGCTTCCGAGATCAGACGAGATCGGGCGTGTTCAGGGTGATGTGGCCGTAGGCGATCACCAATGCCACCCTCGACTCCTTTGAGCTTGGCCATGCCAAGATGGCACCTCCCAAAAAGAAAGAAAAAGAATGCCAAGGGAAAAGCAAAAGCCTACAGCACCTGGTATTCCCAGGCGGTCTCCCATCCAGGTACTAACCAGGCCCGACCCTGCTTAGCTTCCGAGATCAGACGAGATCGGGCGTGTTCAGGGTGATGTGGCCGTAGGCGATCACCAATGCCACCCTCGACTCCTTTGAGCTTGGCCATGCCAAGATGGCACCTCCCAAAAAGAAAGAAAAAGAATGCCAAGGGAAA
The DNA here is from genome assembly GCF_965119305.1 of Pelophylax lessonae. Taxonomy (NCBI): domain Eukaryota; kingdom Metazoa; phylum Chordata; class Amphibia; order Anura; family Ranidae; genus Pelophylax; species Pelophylax lessonae. The sequence goes on along the minus strand of NW_028119533.1, from coordinate 37,307 downwards.
AGCAAAAGCCTACAGCACCTGGTATTCCCAGGCGGTCTCCCATCCAGGTACTAACCAGGCCCGACCCTGCTTAGCTTCCGAGATCAGACGAGATCGGGCGTGTTCAGGGTGATGTGGCCGTAGGCGATCACCAATGCCACCCTCGACTCCTTTGAGCTTGGCCATGCCAAGATGGCACCTCCCAAAAAGAAAGAAAAAGAATGCCAAGGGAAAAGCAAAAGCCTACAGCACCTGGTATTCCCAGGCGGTCTCCCATCCAGGTACTAACCAGGCCCGACCCTGCTTAGCTTCCGAGATCAGACGAGATCGGGCGTGTTCAGGGTGATGTGGCCGTAGGCGATCACCAATGCCACCCTCGACTCCTTTGAGCTTGGCCATGCCAAGATGGCACCTCCCAAAAAGAAAGAAAAAGAATGCCAAGGGAAAAGCAAAAGCCTACAGCACCTGGTATTCCCAGGCGGTCTCCCATCCAGGTACTAACCAGGCCCGACCCTGCTTAGCTTCCGAGATCAGACGAGATCGGGCGTGTTCAGGGTGATGTGGCCGTAGGCGATCACCAATGCCACCCTCGACTCCTTTGAGCTTGGCCATGCCAAGATGGCACCTCCCAAAAAGAAAGAAAAAGAATGCCAAGGGAAAAGCAAAAGCCTACAGCACCTGGTATTCCCAGGCGGTCTCCCATCCAGGTACTAACCAGGCCCGACCCTGCTTAGCTTCCGAGATCAGACGAGATCGGGCGTGTTCAGGGTGATGTGGCCGTAGGCGATCACCAATGCCACCCTCGACTCCTTTGAGCTTGGCCATGCCAAGATGGCACCTCCCAAAAAGAAAGAAAAAGAATGCCAAGGGAAAAGCAAAAGCCTACAGCACCTGGTATTCCCAGGCGGTCTCCCATCCAGGTACTAACCAGGCCCGACCCTGCTTAGCTTCCGAGATCAGACGAGATCGGGCGTGTTCAGGGTGATGTGGCCGTAGGCGATCACCAATGCCACCCTCGACTCCTTTGAGCTTGGCCATGCCAAGATGGCACCTCCCAAAAAGAAAGAAAAAGAATGCCAAGGGAAAAGCAAAAGCCTACAGCACCTGGTATTCCCAGGCGGTCTCCCATCCAGGTACTAACCAGGCCCGACCCTGCTTAGCTTCCGAGATCAGACGAGATCGGGCGTGTTCAGGGTGATGTGGCCGTAGGCGATCACCAATGCCACCCTCGACTCCTTTGAGCTTGGCCATGCCAAGATGGCACCTCCCAAAAAGAAAGAAAAAGAATGCCAAGGGAAAAGCAAAAGCCTACAGCACCTGGTATTCCCAGGCGGTCTCCCATCCAGGTACTAACCAGGCCCGACCCTGCTTAGCTTCCGAGATCAGACGAGATCGGGCGTGTTCAGGGTGATGTGGCCGTAGGCGATCACCAATGCCACCCTCGACTCCTTTGAGCTTGGCCATGCCAAGATGGCACCTCCCAAAAAGAAAGAAAAAGAATGCCAAGGGAAAAGCAAAAGCCTACAGCACCTGGTATTCCCAGGCGGTCTCCCATCCAGGTACTAACCAGGCCCGACCCTGCTTAGCTTCCGAGATCAGACGAGATCGGGCGTGTTCAGGGTGATGTGGCCGTAGGCGATCACCAATGCCACCCTCGACTCCTTTGAGCTTGGCCATGCCAAGATGGCACCTCCCAAAAAGAAAGAAAAAGAATGCCAAGGGAAAAGCAAAAGCCTACAGCACCTGGTATTCCCAGGCGGTCTCCCATCCAGGTACTAACCAGGCCCGACCCTGCTTAGCTTCCGAGATCAGACGAGATCGGGCGTGTTCAGGGTGATGTGGCCGTAGGCGATCACCAATGCCACCCTCGACTCCTTTGAGCTTGGCCATGCCAAGATGGCACCTCCCAAAAAGAAAGAAAAAGAATGCCAAGGGAAAAGCAAAAGCCTACAGCACCTGGTATTCCCAGGCGGTCTCCCATCCAGGTACTAACCAGGCCCGACCCTGCTTAGCTTCCGAGATCAGACGAGATCGGGCGTGTTCAGGGTGATGTGGCCGTAGGCGATCACCAATGCCACCCTCGACTCCTTTGAGCTTGGCCATGCCAAGATGGCACCTCCCAAAAAGAAAGAAAAAGAATGCCAAGGGAAAAGCAAAAGCCTACAGCACCTGGTATTCCCAGGCGGTCTCCCATCCAGGTACTAACCAGGCCCGACCCTGCTTAGCTTCCGAGATCAGACGAGATCGGGCGTGTTCAGGGTGATGTGGCCGTAGGCGATCACCAATGCCACCCTCGACTCCTTTGAGCTTGGCCATGCCAAGATGGCACCTCCCAAAAAGAAAGAAAAAGAATGCCAAGGGAAAAGCAAAAGCCTACAGCACCTGGTATTCCCAGGCGGTCTCCCATCCAGGTACTAACCAGGCCCGACCCTGCTTAGCTTCCGAGATCAGACGAGATCGGGCGTGTTCAGGGTGATGTGGCCGTAGGCGATCACCAATGCCACCCTCGACTCCTTTGAGCTTGGCCATGCCAAGATGGCACCTCCCAAAAAGAAAGAAAAAGAATGCCAAGGGAAAAGCAAAAGCCTACAGCACCTGGTATTCCCAGGCGGTCTCCCATCCAGGTACTAACCAGGCCCGACCCTGCTTAGCTTCCGAGATCAGACGAGATCGGGCGTGTTCAGGGTGATGTGGCCGTAGGCGATCACCAATGCCACCCTCGACTCCTTTGAGCTTGGCCATGCCAAGATGGCACCTCCCAAAAAGAAAGAAAAAGAATGCCAAGGGAAAAGCAAAAGCCTACAGCACCTGGTATTCCCAGGCGGTCTCCCATCCAGGTACTAACCAGGCCCGACCCTGCTTAGCTTCCGAGATCAGACGAGATCGGGCGTGTTCAGGGTGATGTGGCCGTAGGCGATCACCAATGCCACCCTCGACTCCTTTGAGCTTGGCCATGCCAAGATGGCACCTCCCAAAAAGAAAGAAAAAGAATGCCAAGGGAAAAGCAAAAGCCTACAGCACCTGGTATTCCCAGGCGGTCTCCCATCCAGGTACTAACCAGGCCCGACCCTGCTTAGCTTCCGAGATCAGACGAGATCGGGCGTGTTCAGGGTGATGTGGCCGTAGGCGATCACCAATGCCACCCTCGACTCCTTTGAGCTTGGCCATGCCAAGATGGCACCTCCCAAAAAGAAAGAAAAAGAATGCCAAGGGAAAAGCAAAAGCCTACAGCACCTGGTATTCCCAGGCGGTCTCCCATCCAGGTACTAACCAGGCCCGACCCTGCTTAGCTTCCGAGATCAGACGAGATCGGGCGTGTTCAGGGTGATGTGGCCGTAGGCGATCACCAATGCCACCCTCGACTCCTTTGAGCTTGGCCATGCCAAGATGGCACCTCCCAAAAAGAAAGAAAAAGAATGCCAAGGGAAAAGCAAAAGCCTACAGCACCTGGTATTCCCAGGCGGTCTCCCATCCAGGTACTAACCAGGCCCGACCCTGCTTAGCTTCCGAGATCAGACGAGATCGGGCGTGTTCAGGGTGATGTGGCCGTAGGCGATCACCAATGCCACCCTCGACTCCTTTGAGCTTGGCCATGCCAAGATGGCACCTCCCAAAAAGAAAGAAAAAGAATGCCAAGGGAAAAGCAAAAGCCTACAGCACCTGGTATTCCCAGGCGGTCTCCCATCCAGGTACTAACCAGGCCCGACCCTGCTTAGCTTCCGAGATCAGACGAGATCGGGCGTGTTCAGGGTGATGTGGCCGTAGGCGATCACCAATGCCACCCTCGACTCCTTTGAGCTTGGCCATGCCAAGATGGCACCTCCCAAAAAGAAAGAAAAAGAATGCCAAGGGAAAAGCAAAAGCCTACAGCACCTGGTATTCCCAGGCGGTCTCCCATCCAGGTACTAACCAGGCCCGACCCTGCTTAGCTTCCGAGATCAGACGAGATCGGGCGTGTTCAGGGTGATGTGGCCGTAGGCGATCACCAATGCCACCCTCGACTCCTTTGAGCTTGGCCATGCCAAGATGGCACCTCCCAAAAAGAAAGAAAAAGAATGCCAAGGGAAAAGCAAAAGCCTACAGCACCTGGTATTCCCAGGCGGTCTCCCATCCAGGTACTAACCAGGCCCGACCCTGCTTAGCTTCCGAGATCAGACGAGATCGGGCGTGTTCAGGGTGATGTGGCCGTAGGCGATCACCAATGCCACCCTCGACTCCTTTGAGCTTGGCCATGCCAAGATGGCACCTCCCAAAAAGAAAGAAAAAGAATGCCAAGGGAAAAGCAAAAGCCTACAGCACCTGGTATTCCCAGGCGGTCTCCCATCCAGGTACTAACCAGGCCCGACCCTGCTTAGCTTCCGAGATCAGACGAGATCGGGCGTGTTCAGGGTGATGTGGCCGTAGGCGATCACCAATGCCACCCTCGACTCCTTTGAGCTTGGCCATGCCAAGATGGCACCTCCCAAAAAGAAAGAAAAAGAATGCCAAGGGAAAAGCAAAAGCCTACAGCACCTGGTATTCCCAGGCGGTCTCCCATCCAGGTACTAACCAGGCCCGACCCTGCTTAGCTTCCGAGATCAGACGAGATCGGGCGTGTTCAGGGTGATGTGGCCGTAGGCGATCACCAATGCCACCCTCGACTCCTTTGAGCTTGGCCATGCCAAGATGGCACCTCCCAAAAAGAAAGAAAAAGAATGCCAAGGGAAAAGCAAAAGCCTACAGCACCTGGTATTCCCAGGCGGTCTCCCATCCAGGTACTAACCAGGCCCGACCCTGCTTAGCTTCCGAGATCAGACGAGATCGGGCGTGTTCAGGGTGATGTGGCCGTAGGCGATCACCAATGCCACCCTCGACTCCTTTGAGCTTGGCCATGCCAAGATGGCACCTCCCAAAAAGAAAGAAAAAGAATGCCAAGGGAAAAGCAAAAGCCTACAGCACCTGGTATTCCCAGGCGGTCTCCCATCCAGGTACTAACCAGGCCCGACCCTGCTTAGCTTCCGAGATCAGACGAGATCGGGCGTGTTCAGGGTGATGTGGCCGTAGGCGATCACCAATGCCACCCTCGACTCCTTTGAGCTTGGCCATGCCAAGATGGCACCTCCCAAAAAGAAAGAAAAAGAATGCCAAGGGAAAAGCAAAAGCCTACAGCACCTGGTATTCCCAGGCGGTCTCCCATCCAGGTACTAACCAGGCCCGACCCTGCTTAGCTTCCGAGATCAGACGAGATCGGGCGTGTTCAGGGTGATGTGGCCGTAGGCGATCACCAATGCCACCCTCGACTCCTTTGAGCTTGGCCATGCCAAGATGGCACCTCCCAAAAAGAAAGAAAAAGAATGCCAAGGGAAAAGCAAAAGCCTACAGCACCTGGTATTCCCAGGCGGTCTCCCATCCAGGTACTAACCAGGCCCGACCCTGCTTAGCTTCCGAGATCAGACGAGATCGGGCGTGTTCAGGGTGATGTGGCCGTAGGCGATCACCAATGCCACCCTCGACTCCTTTGAGCTTGGCCATGCCAAGATGGCACCTCCCAAAAAGAAAGAAAAAGAATGCCAAGGGAAAAGCAAAAGCCTACAGCACCTGGTATTCCCAGGCGGTCTCCCATCCAGGTACTAACCAGGCCCGACCCTGCTTAGCTTCCGAGATCAGACGAGATCGGGCGTGTTCAGGGTGATGTGGCCGTAGGCGATCACCAATGCCACCCTCGACTCCTTTGAGCTTGGCCATGCCAAGATGGCACCTCCCAAAAAGAAAGAAAAAGAATGCCAAGGGAAAAGCAAAAGCCTACAGCACCTGGTATTCCCAGGCGGTCTCCCATCCAGGTACTAACCAGGCCCGACCCTGCTTAGCTTCCGAGATCAGACGAGATCGGGCGTGTTCAGGGTGATGTGGCCGTAGGCGATCACCAATGCCACCCTCGACTCCTTTGAGCTTGGCCATGCCAAGATGGCACCTCCCAAAAAGAAAGAAAAAGAATGCCAAGGGAAAAGCAAAAGCCTACAGCACCTGGTATTCCCAGGCGGTCTCCCATCCAGGTACTAACCAGGCCCGACCCTGCTTAGCTTCCGAGATCAGACGAGATCGGGCGTGTTCAGGGTGATGTGGCCGTAGGCGATCACCAATGCCACCCTCGACTCCTTTGAGCTTGGCCATGCCAAGATGGCACCTCCCAAAAAGAAAGAAAAAGAATGCCAAGGGAAAAGCAAAAGCCTACAGCACCTGGTATTCCCAGGCGGTCTCCCATCCAGGTACTAACCAGGCCCGACCCTGCTTAGCTTCCGAGATCAGACGAGATCGGGCGTGTTCAGGGTGATGTGGCCGTAGGCGATCACCAATGCCACCCTCGACTCCTTTGAGCTTGGCCATGCCAAGATGGCACCTCCCAAAAAGAAAGAAAAAGAATGCCAAGGGAAAAGCAAAAGCCTACAGCACCTGGTATTCCCAGGCGGTCTCCCATCCAGGTACTAACCAGGCCCGACCCTGCTTAGCTTCCGAGATCAGACGAGATCGGGCGTGTTCAGGGTGATGTGGCCGTAGGCGATCACCAATGCCACCCTCGACTCCTTTGAGCTTGGCCATGCCAAGATGGCACCTCCCAAAAAGAAAGAAAAAGAATGCCAAGGGAAAAGCAAAAGCCTACAGCACCTGGTATTCCCAGGCGGTCTCCCATCCAGGTACTAACCAGGCCCGACCCTGCTTAGCTTCCGAGATCAGACGAGATCGGGCGTGTTCAGGGTGATGTGGCCGTAGGCGATCACCAATGCCACCCTCGACTCCTTTGAGCTTGGCCATGCCAAGATGGCACCTCCCAAAAAGAAAGAAAAAGAATGCCAAGGGAAAAGCAAAAGCCTACAGCACCTGGTATTCCCAGGCGGTCTCCCATCCAGGTACTAACCAGGCCCGACCCTGCTTAGCTTCCGAGATCAGACGAGATCGGGCGTGTTCAGGGTGATGTGGCCGTAGGCGATCACCAATGCCACCCTCGACTCCTTTGAGCTTGGCCATGCCAAGATGGCACCTCCCAAAAAGAAAGAAAAAGAATGCCAAGGGAAAAGCAAAAGCCTACAGCACCTGGTATTCCCAGGCGGTCTCCCATCCAGGTACTAACCAGGCCCGACCCTGCTTAGCTTCCGAGATCAGACGAGATCGGGCGTGTTCAGGGTGATGTGGCCGTAGGCGATCACCAATGCCACCCTCGACTCCTTTGAGCTTGGCCATGCCAAGATGGCACCTCCCAAAAAGAAAGAAAAAGAATGCCAAGGGAAAAGCAAAAGCCTACAGCACCTGGTATTCCCAGGCGGTCTCCCATCCAGGTACTAACCAGGCCCGACCCTGCTTAGCTTCCGAGATCAGACGAGATCGGGCGTGTTCAGGGTGATGTGGCCGTAGGCGATCACCAATGCCACCCTCGACTCCTTTGAGCTTGGCCATGCCAAGATGGCACCTCCCAAAAAGAAAGAAAAAGAATGCCAAGGGAAAAGCAAAAGCCTACAGCACCTGGTATTCCCAGGCGGTCTCCCATCCAGGTACTAACCAGGCCCGACCCTGCTTAGCTTCCGAGATCAGACGAGATCGGGCGTGTTCAGGGTGATGTGGCCGTAGGCGATCACCAATGCCACCCTCGACTCCTTTGAGCTTGGCCATGCCAAGATGGCACCTCCCAAAAAGAAAGAAAAAGAATGCCAAGGGAAAAGCAAAAGCCTACAGCACCTGGTATTCCCAGGCGGTCTCCCATCCAGGTACTAACCAGGCCCGACCCTGCTTAGCTTCCGAGATCAGACGAGATCGGGCGTGTTCAGGGTGATGTGGCCGTAGGCGATCACCAATGCCACCCTCGACTCCTTTGAGCTTGGCCATGCCAAGATGGCACCTCCCAAAAAGAAAGAAAAAGAATGCCAAGGGAAAAGCAAAAGCCTACAGCACCTGGTATTCCCAGGCGGTCTCCCATCCAGGTACTAACCAGGCCCGACCCTGCTTAGCTTCCGAGATCAGACGAGATCGGGCGTGTTCAGGGTGATGTGGCCGTAGGCGATCACCAATGCCACCCTCGACTCCTTTGAGCTTGGCCATGCCAAGATGGCACCTCCCAAAAAGAAAGAAAAAGAATGCCAAGGGAAAAGCAAAAGCCTACAGCACCTGGTATTCCCAGGCGGTCTCCCATCCAGGTACTAACCAGGCCCGACCCTGCTTAGCTTCCGAGATCAGACGAGATCGGGCGTGTTCAGGGTGATGTGGCCGTAGGCGATCACCAATGCCACCCTCGACTCCTTTGAGCTTGGCCATGCCAAGATGGCACCTCCCAAAAAGAAAGAAAAAGAATGCCAAGGGAAAAGCAAAAGCCTACAGCACCTGGTATTCCCAGGCGGTCTCCCATCCAGGTACTAACCAGGCCCGACCCTGCTTAGCTTCCGAGATCAGACGAGATCGGGCGTGTTCAGGGTGATGTGGCCGTAGGCGATCACCAATGCCACCCTCGACTCCTTTGAGCTTGGCCATGCCAAGATGGCACCTCCCAAAAAGAAAGAAAAAGAATGCCAAGGGAAAAGCAAAAGCCTACAGCACCTGGTATTCCCAGGCGGTCTCCCATCCAGGTACTAACCAGGCCCGACCCTGCTTAGCTTCCGAGATCAGACGAGATCGGGCGTGTTCAGGGTGATGTGGCCGTAGGCGATCACCAATGCCACCCTCGACTCCTTTGAGCTTGGCCATGCCAAGATGGCACCTCCCAAAAAGAAAGAAAAAGAATGCCAAGGGAAAAGCAAAAGCCTACAGCACCTGGTATTCCCAGGCGGTCTCCCATCCAGGTACTAACCAGGCCCGACCCTGCTTAGCTTCCGAGATCAGACGAGATCGGGCGTGTTCAGGGTGATGTGGCCGTAGGCGATCACCAATGCCACCCTCGACTCCTTTGAGCTTGGCCATGCCAAGATGGCACCTCCCAAAAAGAAAGAAAAAGAATGCCAAGGGAAAAGCAAAAGCCTACAGCACCTGGTATTCCCAGGCGGTCTCCCATCCAGGTACTAACCAGGCCCGACCCTGCTTAGCTTCCGAGATCAGACGAGATCGGGCGTGTTCAGGGTGATGTGGCCGTAGGCGATCACCAATGCCACCCTCGACTCCTTTGAGCTTGGCCATGCCAAGATGGCACCTCCCAAAAAGAAAGAAAAAGAATGCCAAGGGAAAAGCAAAAGCCTACAGCACCTGGTATTCCCAGGCGGTCTCCCATCCAGGTACTAACCAGGCCCGACCCTGCTTAGCTTCCGAGATCAGACGAGATCGGGCGTGTTCAGGGTGATGTGGCCGTAGGCGATCACCAATGCCACCCTCGACTCCTTTGAGCTTGGCCATGCCAAGGGCACCTCCCAAAAAGAAAGAAAAAGAATGCCAAGGGAAAAGCAAAAGCCTACAGCACCTGGTATTCCCAGGCGGTCTCACCATCCAGGTACTAACCAGGCCCGACCCTGCTTAGCTTCCGAGATCAGACGAGATCGGGCGTGTTCAGGGTGATGTGGCCGTAGGCGATCACCAATGCCACCCTCGACTCCTTTGAGCTTGGCCATGCCAAGATGGCACCTCCCAAAAAGAAAGAAAAAGAATGCCAAGGGAAAAGCAAAAGCCTACAGCACCTGGTATTCCCAGGCGGTCTCCCATCCAGGTACTAACCAGGCCCGACCCTGCTTAGCTTCCGAGATCAGACGAGATCGGGCGTGTTCAGGGTGATGTGGCCGTAGGCGATCACCAATGCCACCCTCGACTCCTTTGAGCTTGGCCATGCCAAGATGGCACCTCCCAAAAAGAAAGAAAAAGAATGCCAAGGGAAAAGCAAAAGCCTACAGCACCTGGTATTCCCAGGCGGTCTCCCATCCAGGTACTAACCAGGCCCGACCCTGCTTAGCTTCCGAGATCAGACGAGATCGGGCGTGTTCAGGGTGATGTGGCCGTAGGCGATCACCAATGCCACCCTCGACTCCTTTGAGCTTGGCCATGCCAAGATGGCACCTCCCAAAAAGAAAGAAAAAGAATGCCAAGGGAAAAGCAAAAGCCTACAGCACCTGGTATTCCCAGGCGGTCTCCCATCCAGGTACTAACCAGGCCCGACCCTGCTTAGCTTCCGAGATCAGACGAGATCGGGCGTGTTCAGGGTGATGTGGCCGTAGGCGATCACCAATGCCACCCTCGACTCCTTTGAGCTTGGCCATGCCAAGATGGCACCTCCCAAAAAGAAAGAAAAAGAATGCCAAGGGAAAAGCAAAAGCCTACAGCACCTGGTATTCCCAGGCGGTCTCCCATCCAGGTACTAACCAGGCCCGACCCTGCTTAGCTTCCGAGATCAGACGAGATCGGGCGTGTTCAGGGTGATGTGGCCGTAGGCGATCACCAATGCCACCCTCGACTCCTTTGAGCTTGGCCATGCCAAGATGGCACCTCCCAAAAAGAAAGAAAAAGAATGCCAAGGGAAAAGCAAAAGCCTACAGCACCTGGTATTCCCAGGCGGTCTCCCATCCAGGTACTAACCAGGCCCGACCCTGCTTAGCTTCCGAGATCAGACGAGATCGGGCGTGTTCAGGGTGATGTGGCCGTAGGCGATCACCAATGCCACCCTCGACTCCTTTGAGCTTGGCCATGCCAAGATGGCACCTCCCAAAAAGAAAGAAAAAGAATGCCAAGGGAAAAGCAAAAGCCTACAGCACCTGGTATTCCCAGGCGGTCTCCCATCCAGGTACTAACCAGGCCCGACCCTGCTTAGCTTCCGAGATCAGACGAGATCGGGCGTGTTCAGGGTGATGTGGCCGTAGGCGATCACCAATGCCACCCTCGACTCCTTTGAGCTTGGCCATGCCAAGATGGCACCTCCCAAAAAGAAAGAAAAAGAATGCCAAGGGAAAAGCAAAAGCCTACAGCACCTGGTATTCCCAGGCGGTCTCCCATCCAGGTACTAACCAGGCCCGACCCTGCTTAGCTTCCGAGATCAGACGAGATCGGGCGTGTTCAGGGTGATGTGGCCGTAGGCGATCACCAATGCCACCCTCGACTCCTTTGAGCTTGGCCATGCCAAGATGGCACCTCCCAAAAAGAAAGAAAAAGAATGCCAAGGGAAAAGCAAAAGCCTACAGCACCTGGTATTCCCAGGCGGTCTCCCATCCAGGTACTAACCAGGCCCGACCCTGCTTAGCTTCCGAGATCAGACGAGATCGGGCGTGTTCAGGGTGATGTGGCCGTAGGCGATCACCAATGCCACCCTCGACTCCTTTGAGCTTGGCCATGCCAAGATGGCACCTCCCAAAAAGAAAGAAAAAGAATGCCAAGGGAAAAGCAAAAGCCTACAGCACCTGGTATTCCCAGGCGGTCTCCCATCCAGGTACTAACCAGGCCCGACCCTGCTTAGCTTCCGAGATCAGACGAGATCGGGCGTGTTCAGGGTGATGTGGCCGTAGGCGATCACCAATGCCACCCTCGACTCCTTTGAGCTTGGCCATGCCAAGATGGCACCTCCCAAAAAGAAAGAAAAAGAATGCCAAGGGAAAAGCAAAAGCCTACAGCACCTGGTATTCCCAGGCGGTCTCCCATCCAGGTACTAACCAGGCCCGACCCTGCTTAGCTTCCGAGATCAGACGAGATCGGGCGTGTTCAGGGTGATGTGGCCGTAGGCGATCACCAATGCCACCCTCGACTCCTTTGAGCTTGGCCATGCCAAGATGGCACCTCCCAAAAAGAAAGAAAAAGAATGCCAAGGGAAAAGCAAAAGCCTACAGCACCTGGTATTCCCAGGCGGTCTCCCATCCAGGTACTAACCAGGCCCGACCCTGCTTAGCTTCCGAGATCAGACGAGATCGGGCGTGTTCAGGGTGATGTGGCCGTAGGCGATCACCAATGCCACCCTCGACTCCTTTGAGCTTGGCCATGCCAAGATGGCACCTCCCAAAAAGAAAGAAAAAGAATGCCAAGGGAAAAGCAAAAGCCTACAGCACCTGGTATTCCCAGGCGGTCTCCCATCCAGGTACTAACCAGGCCCGACCCTGCTTAGCTTCCGAGATCAGACGAGATCGGGCGTGTTCAGGGTGATGTGGCCGTAGGCGATCACCAATGCCACCCTCGACTCCTTTGAGCTTGGCCATGCCAAGATGGCACCTCCCAAAAAGAAAGAAAAAGAATGCCAAGGGAAAAGCAAAAGCCTACAGCACCTGGTATTCCCAGGCGGTCTCCCATCCAGGTACTAACCAGGCCCGACCCTGCTTAGCTTCCGAGATCAGACGAGATCGGGCGTGTTCAGGGTGATGTGGCCGTAGGCGATCACCAATGCCACCCTCGACTCCTTTGAGCTTGGCCATGCCAAGATGGCACCTCCCAAAAAGAAAGAAAAAGAATGCCAAGGGAAAAGCAAAAGCCTACAGCACCTGGTATTCCCAGGCGGTCTCCCATCCAGGTACTAACCAGGCCCGACCCTGCTTAGCTTCCGAGATCAGACGAGATCGGGCGTGTTCAGGGTGATGTGGCCGTAGGCGATCACCAATGCCACCCTCGACTCCTTTGAGCTTGGCCATGCCAAGATGGCACCTCCCAAAAAGAAAGAAAAAGAATGCCAAGGGAAAAGCAAAAGCCTACAGCACCTGGTATTCCCAGGCGGTCTCCCATCCAGGTACTAACCAGGCCCGACCCTGCTTAGCTTCCGAGATCAGACGAGATCGGGCGTGTTCAGGGTGATGTGGCCGTAGGCGATCACCAATGCCACCCTCGACTCCTTTGAGCTTGGCCATGCCAAGATGGCACCTCCCAAAAAGAAAGAAAAAGAATGCCAAGGGAAAAGCAAAAGCCTACAGCACCTGGTATTCCCAGGCGGTCTCCCATCCAGGTACTAACCAGGCCCGACCCTGCTTAGCTTCCGAGATCAGACGAGATCGGGCGTGTTCAGGGTGATGTGGCCGTAGGCGATCACCAATGCCACCCTCGACTCCTTTGAGCTTGGCCATGCCAAGATGGCACCTCCCAAAAAGAAAGAAAAAGAATGCCAAGGGAAAAGCAAAAGCCTACAGCACCTGGTATTCCCAGGCGGTCTCCCATCCAGGTACTAACCAGGCCCGACCCTGCTTAGCTTCCGAGATCAGACGAGATCGGGCGTGTTCAGGGTGATGTGGCCGTAGGCGATCACCAATGCCACCCTCGACTCCTTTGAGCTTGGCCATGCCAAGATGGCACCTCCCAAAAAGAAAGAAAAAGAATGCCAAGGGAAAAGCAAAAGCCTACAGCACCTGGTATTCCCAGGCGGTCTCCCATCCAGGTACTAACCAGGCCCGACCCTGCTTAGCTTCCGAGATCAGACGAGATCGGGCGTGTTCAGGGTGATGTGGCCGTAGGCGATCACCAATGCCACCCTCGACTCCTTTGAGCTTGGCCATGCCAAGATGGCACCTCCCAAAAAGAAAGAAAAAGAATGCCAAGGGAAAAGCAAAAGCCTACAGCACCTGGTATTCCCAGGCGGTCTCCCATCCAGGTACTAACCAGGCCCGACCCTGCTTAGCTTCCGAGATCAGACGAGATCGGGCGTGTTCAGGGTGATGTGGCCGTAGGCGATCACCAATGCCACCCTCGACTCCTTTGAGCTTGGCCATGCCAAGATGGCACCTCCCAAAAAGAAAGAAAAAGAATGCCAAGGGAAAAGCAAAAGCCTACAGCACCTGGTATTCCCAGGCGGTCTCCCATCCAGGTACTAACCAGGCCCGACCCTGCTTAGCTTCCGAGATCAGACGAGATCGGGCGTGTTCAGGGTGATGTGGCCGTAGGCGATCACCAATGCCACCCTCGACTCCTTTGAGCTTGGCCATGCCAAGATGGCACCTCCCAAAAAGAAAGAAAAAGAATGCCAAGGGAAAAGCAAAAGCCTACAGCACCTGGTATTCCCAGGCGGTCTCCCATCCAGGTACTAACCAGGCCCGACCCTGCTTAGCTTCCGAGATCAGACGAGATCGGGCGTGTTCAGGGTGATGTGGCCGTAGGCGATCACCAATGCCACCCTCGACTCCTTTGAGCTTGGCCATGCCAAGATGGCACCTCCCAAAAAGAAAGAAAAAGAATGCCAAGGGAAAAGCAAAAGCCTACAGCACCTGGTATTCCCAGGCGGTCTCCCATCCAGGTACTAACCAGGCCCGACCCTGCTTAGCTTCCGAGATCAGACGAGATCGGGCGTGTTCAGGGTGATGTGGCCGTAGGCGATCACCAATGCCACCCTCGACTCCTTTGAGCTTGGCCATGCCAAGATGGCACCTCCCAAAAAGAAAGAAAAAGAATGCCAAGGGAAAAGCAAAAGCCTACAGCACCTGGTATTCCCAGGCGGTCTCCCATCCAGGTACTAACCAGGCCCGACCCTGCTTAGCTTCCGAGATCAGACGAGATCGGGCGTGTTCAGGGTGATGTGGCCGTAGGCGATCACCAATGCCACCCTCGACTCCTTTGAGCTTGGCCATGCCAAGATGGCACCTCCCAAAAAGAAAGAAAAAGAATGCCAAGGGAAAAGCAAAAGCCTACAGCACCTGGTATTCCCAGGCGGTCTCCCATCCAGGTACTAACCAGGCCCGACCCTGCTTAGCTTCCGAGATCAGACGAGATCGGGCGTGTTCAGGGTGATGTGGCCGTAGGCGATCACCAATGCCACCCTCGACTCCTTTGAGCTTGGCCATGCCAAGATGGCACCTCCCAAAAAGAAAGAAAAAGAATGCCAAGGGAAAAGCAAAAGCCTACAGCACCTGGTATTCCCAGGCGGTCTCCCATCCAGGTACTAACCAGGCCCGACCCTGCTTAGCTTCCGAGATCAGACGAGATCGGGCGTGTTCAGGGTGATGTGGCCGTAGGCGATCACCAATGCCACCCTCGACTCCTTTGAGCTTGGCCATGCCAAGATGGCACCTCCCAAAAAGAAAGAAAAAGAATGCCAAGGGAAAAGCAAAAGCCTACAGCACCTGGTATTCCCAGGCGGTCTCCCATCCAGGTACTAACCAGGCCCGACCCTGCTTAGCTTCCGAGATCAGACGAGATCGGGCGTGTTCAGGGTGATGTGGCCGTAGGCGATCACCAATGCCACCCTCGACTCCTTTGAGCTTGGCCATGCCAAGATGGCACCTCCCAAAAAGAAAGAAAAAGAATGCCAAGGGAAAAGCAAAAGCCTACAGCACCTGGTATTCCCAGGCGGTCTCCCATCCAGGTACTAACCAGGCCCGACCCTGCTTAGCTTCCGAGATCAGACGAGATCGGGCGTGTTCAGGGTGATGTGGCCGTAGGCGATCACCAATGCCACCCTCGACTCCTTTGAGCTTGGCCATGCCAAGATGGCACCTCCCAAAAAGAAAGAAAAAGAATGCCAAGGGAAAAGCAAAAGCCTACAGCACCTGGTATTCCCAGGCGGTCTCCCATCCAGGTACTAACCAGGCCCGACCCTGCTTAGCTTCCGAGATCAGACGAGATCGGGCGTGTTCAGGGTGATGTGGCCGTAGGCGATCACCAATGCCACCCTCGACTCCTTTGAGCTTGGCCATGCCAAGATGGCACCTCCCAAAAAGAAAGAAAAAGAATGCCAAGGGAAAAGCAAAAGCCTACAGCACCTGGTATTCCCAGGCGGTCTCCCATCCAGGTACTAACCAGGCCCGACCCTGCTTAGCTTCCGAGATCAGACGAGATCGGGCGTGTTCAGGGTGATGTGGCCGTAGGCGATCACCAATGCCACCCTCGACTCCTTTGAGCTTGGCCATGCCAAGATGGCACCTCCCAAAAAGAAAGAAAAAGAATGCCAAGGGAAAAGCAAAAGCCTACAGCACCTGGTATTCCCAGGCGGTCTCCCATCCAGGTACTAACCAGGCCCGACCCTGCTTAGCTTCCGAGATCAGACGAGATCGGGCGTGTTCAGGGTGATGTGGCCGTAGGCGATCACCAATGCCACCCTCGACTCCTTTGAGCTTGGCCATGCCAAGATGGCACCTCCCAAAAAGAAAGAAAAAGAATGCCAAGGGAAAAGCAAAAGCCTACAGCACCTGGTATTCCCAGGCGGTCTCCCATCCAGGTACTAACCAGGCCCGACCCTGCTTAGCTTCCGAGATCAGACGAGATCGGGCGTGTTCAGGGTGATGTGGCCGTAGGCGATCACCAATGCCACCCTCGACTCCTTTGAGCTTGGCCATGCCAAGATGGCACCTCCCAAAAAGAAAGAAAAAGAATGCCAAGGGAAAAGCAAAAGCCTACAGCACCTGGTATTCCCAGGCGGTCTCCCATCCAGGTACTAACCAGGCCCGACCCTGCTTAGCTTCCGAGATCAGACGAGATCGGGCGTGTTCAGGGTGATGTGGCCGTAGGCGATCACCAATGCCACCCTCGACTCCTTTGAGCTTGGCCATGCCAAGATGGCACCTCCCAAAAAGAAAGAAAAAGAATGCCAAGGGAAAAGCAAAAGCCTACAGCACCTGGTATTCCCAGGCGGTCTCCCATCCAGGTACTAACCAGGCCCGACCCTGCTTAGCTTCCGAGATCAGACGAGATCGGGCGTGTTCAGGGTGATGTGGCCGTAGGCGATCACCAATGCCACCCTCGACTCCTTTGAGCTTGGCCATGCCAAGATGGCACCTCCCAAAAAGAAAGAAAAAGAATGCCAAGGGAAAAGCAAAAGCCTACAGCACCTGGTATTCCCAGGCGGTCTCCCATCCAGGTACTAACCAGGCCCGACCCTGCTTAGCTTCCGAGATCAGACGAGATCGGGCGTGTTCAGGGTGATGTGGCCGTAGGCGATCACCAATGCCACCCTCGACTCCTTTGAGCTTGGCCATGCCAAGATGGCACCTCCCAAAAAGAAAGAAAAAGAATGCCAAGGGAAAAGCAAAAGCCTACAGCACCTGGTATTCCCAGGCGGTCTCCCATCCAGGTACTAACCAGGCCCGACCCTGCTTAGCTTCCGAGATCAGACGAGATCGGGCGTGTTCAGGGTGATGTGGCCGTAGGCGATCACCAATGCCACCCTCGACTCCTTTGAGCTTGGCCATGCCAAGATGGCACCTCCCAAAAAGAAAGAAAAAGAATGCCAAGGGAAAAGCAAAAGCCTACAGCACCTGGTATTCCCAGGCGGTCTCCCATCCAGGTACTAACCAGGCCCGACCCTGCTTAGCTTCCGAGATCAGACGAGATCGGGCGTGTTCAGGGTGATGTGGCCGTAGGCGATCACCAATGCCACCCTCGACTCCTTTGAGCTTGGCCATGCCAAGATGGCACCTCCCAAAAAGAAAGAAAAAGAATGCCAAGGGAAAAGCAAAAGCCTACAGCACCTGGTATTCCCAGGCGGTCTCCCATCCAGGTACTAACCAGGCCCGACCCTGCTTAGCTTCCGAGATCAGACGAGATCGGGCGTGTTCAGGGTGATGTGGCCGTAGGCGATCACCAATGCCACCCTCGACTCCTTTGAGCTTGGCCATGCCAAGATGGCACCTCCCAAAAAGAAAGAAAAAGAATGCCAAGGGAAAAGCAAAAGCCTACAGCACCTGGTATTCCCAGGCGGTCTCCCATCCAGGTACTAACCAGGCCCGACCCTGCTTAGCTTCCGAGATCAGACGAGATCGGGCGTGTTCAGGGTGATGTGGCCGTAGGCGATCACCAATGCCACCCTCGACTCCTTTGAGCTTGGCCATGCCAAGATGGCACCTCCCAAAAAGAAAGAAAAAGAATGCCAAGGGAAAAGCAAAAGCCTACAGCACCTGGTATTCCCAGGCGGTCTCCCATCCAGGTACTAACCAGGCCCGACCCTGCTTAGCTTCCGAGATCAGACGAGATCGGGCGTGTTCAGGGTGATGTGGCCGTAGGCGATCACCAATGCCACCCTCGACTCCTTTGAGCTTGGCCATGCCAAGATGGCACCTCCCAAAAAGAAAGAAAAAGAATGCCAAGGGAAAAGCAAAAGCCTACAGCACCTGGTATTCCCAGGCGGTCTCCCATCCAGGTACTAACCAGGCCCGACCCTGCTTAGCTTCCGAGATCAGACGAGATCGGGCGTGTTCAGGGTGATGTGGCCGTAGGCGATCACCAATGCCACCCTCGACTCCTTTGAGCTTGGCCATGCCAAGATGGCACCTCCCAAAAAGAAAGAAAAAGAATGCCAAGGGAAAAGCAAAAGCCTACAGCACCTGGTATTCCCAGGCGGTCTCCCATCCAGGTACTAACCAGGCCCGACCCTGCTTAGCTTCCGAGATCAGACGAGATCGGGCGTGTTCAGGGTGATGTGGCCGTAGGCGATCACCAATGCCACCCTCGACTCCTTTGAGCTTGGCCATGCCAAGATGGCACCTCCCAAAAAGAAAGAAAAAGAATGCCAAGGGAAAAGCAAAAGCCTACAGCACCTGGTATTCCCAGGCGGTCTCCCATCCAGGTACTAACCAGGCCCGACCCTGCTTAGCTTCCGAGATCAGACGAGATCGGGCGTGTTCAGGGTGATGTGGCCGTAGGCGATCACCAATGCCACCCTCGACTCCTTTGAGCTTGGCCATGCCAAGATGGCACCTCCCAAAAAGAAAGAAAAAGAATGCCAAGGGAAAAGCAAAAGCCTACAGCACCTGGTATTCCCAGGCGGTCTCCCATCCAGGTACTAACCAGGCCCGACCCTGCTTAGCTTCCGAGATCAGACGAGATCGGGCGTGTTCAGGGTGATGTGGCCGTAGGCGATCACCAATGCCACCCTCGACTCCTTTGAGCTTGGCCATGCCAAGATGGCACCTCCCAAAAAGAAAGAAAAAGAATGCCAAGGGAAAAGCAAAAGCCTACAGCACCTGGTATTCCCAGGCGGTCTCCCATCCAGGTACTAACCAGGCCCGACCCTGCTTAGCTTCCGAGATCAGACGAGATCGGGCGTGTTCAGGGTGATGTGGCCGTAGGCGATCACCAATGCCACCCTCGACTCCTTTGAGCTTGGCCATGCCAAGATGGCACCTCCCAAAAAGAAAGAAAAAGAATGCCAAGGGAAAAGCAAAAGCCTACAGCACCTGGTATTCCCAGGCGGTCTCCCATCCAGGTACTAACCAGGCCCGACCCTGCTTAGCTTCCGAGATCAGACGAGATCGGGCGTGTTCAGGGTGATGTGGCCGTAGGCGATCACCAATGCCACCCTCGACTCCTTTGAGCTTGGCCATGCCAAGATGGCACCTCCCAAAAAGAAAGAAAAAGAATGCCAAGGGAAAAGCAAAAGCCTACAGCACCTGGTATTCCCAGGCGGTCTCCCATCCAGGTACTAACCAGGCCCGACCCTGCTTAGCTTCCGAGATCAGACGAGATCGGGCGTGTTCAGGGTGATGTGGCCGTAGGCGATCACCAATGCCACCCTCGACTCCTTTGAGCTTGGCCATGCCAAGATGGCACCTCCCAAAAAGAAAGAAAAAGAATGCCAAGGGAAAAGCAAAAGCCTACAGCACCTGGTATTCCCAGGCGGTCTCCCATCCAGGTACTAACCAGGCCCGACCCTGCTTAGCTTCCGAGATCAGACGAGATCGGGCGTGTTCAGGGTGATGTGGCCGTAGGCGATCACCAATGCCACCCTCGACTCCTTTGAGCTTGGCCATGCCAAGATGGCACCTCCCAAAAAGAAAGAAAAAGAATGCCAAGGGAAAAGCAAAAGCCTACAGCACCTGGTATTCCCAGGCGGTCTCCCATCCAGGTACTAACCAGGCCCGACCCTGCTTAGCTTCCGAGATCAGACGAGATCGGGCGTGTTCAGGGTGATGTGGCCGTAGGCGATCACCAATGCCACCCTCGACTCCTTTGAGCTTGGCCATGCCAAGATGGCACCTCCCAAAAAGAAAGAAAAAGAATGCCAAGGGAAAAGCAAAAGCCTACAGCACCTGGTATTCCCAGGCGGTCTCCCATCCAGGTACTAACCAGGCCCGACCCTGCTTAGCTTCCGAGATCAGACGAGATCGGGCGTGTTCAGGGTGATGTGGCCGTAGGCGATCACCAATGCCACCCTCGACTCCTTTGAGCTTGGCCATGCCAAGATGGCACCTCCCAAAAAGAAAGAAAAAGAATGCCAAGGGAAAAGCAAAAGCCTACAGCACCTGGTATTCCCAGGCGGTCTCCCATCCAGGTACTAACCAGGCCCGACCCTGCTTAGCTTCCGAGATCAGACGAGATCGGGCGTGTTCAGGGTGATGTGGCCGTAGGCGATCACCAATGCCACCCTCGACTCCTTTGAGCTTGGCCATGCCAAGATGGCACCTCCCAAAAAGAAAGAAAAAGAATGCCAAGGGAAAAGCAAAAGCCTACAGCACCTGGTATTCCCAGGCGGTCTCCCATCCAGGTACTAACCAGGCCCGACCCTGCTTAGCTTCCGAGATCAGACGAGATCGGGCGTGTTCAGGGTGATGTGGCCGTAGGCGATCACCAATGCCACCCTCGACTCCTTTGAGCTTGGCCATGCCAAGATGGCACCTCCCAAAAAGAAAGAAAAAGAATGCCAAGGGAAAAGCAAAAGCCTACAGCACCTGGTATTCCCAGGCGGTCTCCCATCCAGGTACTAACCAGGCCCGACCCTGCTTAGCTTCCGAGATCAGACGAGATCGGGCGTGTTCAGGGTGATGTGGCCGTAGGCGATCACCAATGCCACCCTCGACTCCTTTGAGCTTGGCCATGCCAAGATGGCACCTCCCAAAAAGAAAGAAAAAGAATGCCAAGGGAAAAGCAAAAGCCTACAGCACCTGGTATTCCCAGGCGGTCTCCCATCCAGGTACTAACCAGGCCCGACCCTGCTTAGCTTCCGAGATCAGACGAGATCGGGCGTGTTCAGGGTGATGTGGCCGTAGGCGATCACCAATGCCACCCTCGACTCCTTTGAGCTTGGCCATGCCAAGATGGCACCTCCCAAAAAGAAAGAAAAAGAATGCCAAGGGAAAAGCAAAAGCCTACAGCACCTGGTATTCCCAGGCGGTCTCCCATCCAGGTACTAACCAGGCCCGACCCTGCTTAGCTTCCGAGATCAGACGAGATCGGGCGTGTTCAGGGTGATGTGGCCGTAGGCGATCACCAATGCCACCCTCGACTCCTTTGAGCTTGGCCATGCCAAGATGGCACCTCCCAAAAAGAAAGAAAAAGAATGCCAAGGGAAAAGCAAAAGCCTACAGCACCTGGTATTCCCAGGCGGTCTCCCATCCAGGTACTAACCAGGCCCGACCCTGCTTAGCTTCCGAGATCAGACGAGATCGGGCGTGTTCAGGGTGATGTGGCCGTAGGCGATCACCAATGCCACCCTCGACTCCTTTGAGCTTGGCCATGCCAAGATGGCACCTCCCAAAAAGAAAGAAAAAGAATGCCAAGGGAAAAGCAAAAGCCTACAGCACCTGGTATTCCCAGGCGGTCTCCCATCCAGGTACTAACCAGGCCCGACCCTGCTTAGCTTCCGAGATCAGACGAGATCGGGCGTGTTCAGGGTGATGTGGCCGTAGGCGATCACCAATGCCACCCTCGACTCCTTTGAGCTTGGCCATGCCAAGATGGCACCTCCCAAAAAGAAAGAAAAAGAATGCCAAGGGAAAAGCAAAAGCCTACAGCACCTGGTATTCCCAGGCGGTCTCCCATCCAGGTACTAACCAGGCCCGACCCTGCTTAGCTTCCGAGATCAGACGAGATCGGGCGTGTTCAGGGTGATGTGGCCGTAGGCGATCACCAATGCCACCCTCGACTCCTTTGAGCTTGGCCATGCCAAGATGGCACCTCCCAAAAAGAAAGAAAAAGAATGCCAAGGGAAAAGCAAAAGCCTACAGCACCTGGTATTCCCAGGCGGTCTCCCATCCAGGTACTAACCAGGCCCGACCCTGCTTAGCTTCCGAGATCAGACGAGATCGGGCGTGTTCAGGGTGATGTGGCCGTAGGCGATCACCAATGCCACCCTCGACTCCTTTGAGCTTGGCCATGCCAAGATGGCACCTCCCAAAAAGAAAGAAAAAGAATGCCAAGGGAAAAGCAAAAGCCTACAGCACCTGGTATTCCCAGGCGGTCTCCCATCCAGGTACTAACCAGGCCCGACCCTGCTTAGCTTCCGAGATCAGACGAGATCGGGCGTGTTCAGGGTGATGTGGCCGTAGGCGATCACCAATGCCACCCTCGACTCCTTTGAGCTTGGCCATGCCAAGATGGCACCTCCCAAAAAGAAAGAAAAAGAATGCCAAGGGAAAAGCAAAAGCCTACAGCACCTGGTATTCCCAGGCGGTCTCCCATCCAGGTACTAACCAGGCCCGACCCTGCTTAGCTTCCGAGATCAGACGAGATCGGGCGTGTTCAGGGTGATGTGGCCGTAGGCGATCACCAATGCCACCCTCGACTCCTTTGAGCTTGGCCATGCCAAGATGGCACCTCCCAAAAAGAAAGAAAAAGAATGCCAAGGGAAAAGCAAAAGCCTACAGCACCTGGTATTCCCAGGCGGTCTCCCATCCAGGTACTAACCAGGCCCGACCCTGCTTAGCTTCCGAGATCAGACGAGATCGGGCGTGTTCAGGGTGATGTGGCCGTAGGCGATCACCAATGCCACCCTCGACTCCTTTGAGCTTGGCCATGCCAAGATGGCACCTCCCAAAAAGAAAGAAAAAGAATGCCAAGGGAAAAGCAAAAGCCTACAGCACCTGGTATTCCCAGGCGGTCTCCCATCCAGGTACTAACCAGGCCCGACCCTGCTTAGCTTCCGAGATCAGACGAGATCGGGCGTGTTCAGGGTGATGTGGCCGTAGGCGATCACCAATGCCACCCTCGACTCCTTTGAGCTTGGCCATGCCAAGATGGCACCTCCCAAAAAGAAAGAAAAAGAATGCCAAGGGAAAAGCAAAAGCCTACAGCACCTGGTATTCCCAGGCGGTCTCCCATCCAGGTACTAACCAGGCCCGACCCTGCTTAGCTTCCGAGATCAGACGAGATCGGGCGTGTTCAGGGTGATGTGGCCGT
This sequence comes from Pelophylax lessonae, assembly GCF_965119305.1. Lineage (NCBI taxonomy): Eukaryota > Metazoa > Chordata > Amphibia > Anura > Ranidae > Pelophylax > Pelophylax lessonae. Next base: position 14,396 of record NW_028119533.1, on the reverse strand, counting down.
AGGCGATCACCAATGCCACCCTCGACTCCTTTGAGCTTGGCCATGCCAAGATGGCACCTCCCAAAAAGAAAGAAAAAGAATGCCAAGGGAAAAGCAAAAGCCTACAGCACCTGGTATTCCCAGGCGGTCTCCCATCCAGGTACTAACCAGGCCCGACCCTGCTTAGCTTCCGAGATCAGACGAGATCGGGCGTGTTCAGGGTGATGTGGCCGTAGGCGATCACCAATGCCACCCTCGACTCCTTTGAGCTTGGCCATGCCAAGATGGCACCTCCCAAAAAGAAAGAAAAAGAATGCCAAGGGAAAAGCAAAAGCCTACAGCACCTGGTATTCCCAGGCGGTCTCCCATCCAGGTACTAACCAGGCCCGACCCTGCTTAGCTTCCGAGATCAGACGAGATCGGGCGTGTTCAGGGTGATGTGGCCGTAGGCGATCACCAATGCCACCCTCGACTCCTTTGAGCTTGGCCATGCCAAGATGGCACCTCCCAAAAAGAAAGAAAAAGAATGCCAAGGGAAAAGCAAAAGCCTACAGCACCTGGTATTCCCAGGCGGTCTCCCATCCAGGTACTAACCAGGCCCGACCCTGCTTAGCTTCCGAGATCAGACGAGATCGGGCGTGTTCAGGGTGATGTGGCCGTAGGCGATCACCAATGCCACCCTCGACTCCTTTGAGCTTGGCCATGCCAAGATGGCACCTCCCAAAAAGAAAGAAAAAGAATGCCAAGGGAAAAGCAAAAGCCTACAGCACCTGGTATTCCCAGGCGGTCTCCCATCCAGGTACTAACCAGGCCCGACCCTGCTTAGCTTCCGAGATCAGACGAGATCGGGCGTGTTCAGGGTGATGTGGCCGTAGGCGATCACCAATGCCACCCTCGACTCCTTTGAGCTTGGCCATGCCAAGATGGCACCTCCCAAAAAGAAAGAAAAAGAATGCCAAGGGAAAAGCAAAAGCCTACAGCACCTGGTATTCCCAGGCGGTCTCCCATCCAGGTACTAACCAGGCCCGACCCTGCTTAGCTTCCGAGATCAGACGAGATCGGGCGTGTTCAGGGTGATGTGGCCGTAGGCGATCACCAATGCCACCCTCGACTCCTTTGAGCTTGGCCATGCCAAGATGGCACCTCCCAAAAAGAAAGAAAAAGAATGCCAAGGGAAAAGCAAAAGCCTACAGCACCTGGTATTCCCAGGCGGTCTCCCATCCAGGTACTAACCAGGCCCGACCCTGCTTAGCTTCCGAGATCAGACGAGATCGGGCGTGTTCAGGGTGATGTGGCCGTAGGCGATCACCAATGCCACCCTCGACTCCTTTGAGCTTGGCCATGCCAAGATGGCACCTCCCAAAAAGAAAGAAAAAGAATGCCAAGGGAAAAGCAAAAGCCTACAGCACCTGGTATTCCCAGGCGGTCTCCCATCCAGGTACTAACCAGGCCCGACCCTGCTTAGCTTCCGAGATCAGACGAGATCGGGCGTGTTCAGGGTGATGTGGCCGTAGGCGATCACCAATGCCACCCTCGACTCCTTTGAGCTTGGCCATGCCAAGATGGCACCTCCCAAAAAGAAAGAAAAAGAATGCCAAGGGAAAAGCAAAAGCCTACAGCACCTGGTATTCCCAGGCGGTCTCCCATCCAGGTACTAACCAGGCCCGACCCTGCTTAGCTTCCGAGATCAGACGAGATCGGGCGTGTTCAGGGTGATGTGGCCGTAGGCGATCACCAATGCCACCCTCGACTCCTTTGAGCTTGGCCATGCCAAGATGGCACCTCCCAAAAAGAAAGAAAAAGAATGCCAAGGGAAAAGCAAAAGCCTACAGCACCTGGTATTCCCAGGCGGTCTCCCATCCAGGTACTAACCAGGCCCGACCCTGCTTAGCTTCCGAGATCAGACGAGATCGGGCGTGTTCAGGGTGATGTGGCCGTAGGCGATCACCAATGCCACCCTCGACTCCTTTGAGCTTGGCCATGCCAAGATGGCACCTCCCAAAAAGAAAGAAAAAGAATGCCAAGGGAAAAGCAAAAGCCTACAGCACCTGGTATTCCCAGGCGGTCTCCCATCCAGGTACTAACCAGGCCCGACCCTGCTTAGCTTCCGAGATCAGACGAGATCGGGCGTGTTCAGGGTGATGTGGCCGTAGGCGATCACCAATGCCACCCTCGACTCCTTTGAGCTTGGCCATGCCAAGATGGCACCTCCCAAAAAGAAAGAAAAAGAATGCCAAGGGAAAAGCAAAAGCCTACAGCACCTGGTATTCCCAGGCGGTCTCCCATCCAGGTACTAACCAGGCCCGACCCTGCTTAGCTTCCGAGATCAGACGAGATCGGGCGTGTTCAGGGTGATGTGGCCGTAGGCGATCACCAATGCCACCCTCGACTCCTTTGAGCTTGGCCATGCCAAGATGGCACCTCCCAAAAAGAAAGAAAAAGAATGCCAAGGGAAAAGCAAAAGCCTACAGCACCTGGTATTCCCAGGCGGTCTCCCATCCAGGTACTAACCAGGCCCGACCCTGCTTAGCTTCCGAGATCAGACGAGATCGGGCGTGTTCAGGGTGATGTGGCCGTAGGCGATCACCAATGCCACCCTCGACTCCTTTGAGCTTGGCCATGCCAAGATGGCACCTCCCAAAAAGAAAGAAAAAGAATGCCAAGGGAAAAGCAAAAGCCTACAGCACCTGGTATTCCCAGGTGGTCTCCCATCCAGGTACTAACCAGGCCCGACCCTGCTTAGCTTCCGAGATCAGACGAGATCGGGCGTGTTCAGGGTGATGTGGCCGTAGGCGATCACCAATGCCACCCTCGACTCCTTTGAGCTTGGCCATGCCAAGATGGCACCTCCCAAAAAGAAAGAAAAAGAATGCCAAGGGAAAAGCAAAAGCCTACAGCACCTGGTATTCCCAGGCGGTCTCCCATCCAGGTACTAACCAGGCCCGACCCTGCTTAGCTTCCGAGATCAGACGAGATCGGGCGTGTTCAGGGTGATGTGGCCGTAGGCGATCACCAATGCCACCCTCGACTCCTTTGAGCTTGGCCATGCCAAGATGGCACCTCCCAAAAAGAAAGAAAAAGAATGCCAAGGGAAAAGCAAAAGCCTACAGCACCTGGTATTCCCAGGCGGTCTCCCATCCAGGTACTAACCAGGCCCGACCCTGCTTAGCTTCCGAGATCAGACGAGATCGGGCGTGTTCAGGGTGATGTGGCCGTAGGCGATCACCAATGCCACCCTCGACTCCTTTGAGCTTGGCCATGCCAAGATGGCACCTCCCAAAAAGAAAGAAAAAGAATGCCAAGGGAAAAGCAAAAGCCTACAGCACCTGGTATTCCCAGGCGGTCTCCCATCCAGGTACTAACCAGGCCCGACCCTGCTTAGCTTCCGAGATCAGACGAGATCGGGCGTGTTCAGGGTGATGTGGCCGTAGGCGATCACCAATGCCACCCTCGACTCCTTTGAGCTTGGCCATGCCAAGATGGCACCTCCCAAAAAGAAAGAAAAAGAATGCCAAGGGAAAAGCAAAAGCCTACAGCACCTGGTATTCCCAGGCGGTCTCCCATCCAGGTACTAACCAGGCCCGACCCTGCTTAGCTTCCGAGATCAGACGAGATCGGGCGTGTTCAGGGTGATGTGGCCGTAGGCGATCACCAATGCCACCCTCGACTCCTTTGAGCTTGGCCATGCCAAGATGGCACCTCCCAAAAAGAAAGAAAAAGAATGCCAAGGGAAAAGCAAAAGCCTACAGCACCTGGTATTCCCAGGCGGTCTCCCATCCAGGTACTAACCAGGCCCGACCCTGCTTAGCTTCCGAGATCAGACGAGATCGGGCGTGTTCAGGGTGATGTGGCCGTAGGCGATCACCAATGCCACCCTCGACTCCTTTGAGCTTGGCCATGCCAAGATGGCACCTCCCAAAAAGAAAGAAAAAGAATGCCAAGGGAAAAGCAAAAGCCTACAGCACCTGGTATTCCCAGGCGGTCTCCCATCCAGGTACTAACCAGGCCCGACCCTGCTTAGCTTCCGAGATCAGACGAGATCGGGCGTGTTCAGGGTGATGTGGCCGTAGGCGATCACCAATGCCACCCTCGACTCCTTTGAGCTTGGCCATGCCAAGATGGCACCTCCCAAAAAGAAAGAAAAAGAATGCCAAGGGAAAAGCAAAAGCCTACAGCACCTGGTATTCCCAGGCGGTCTCCCATCCAGGTACTAACCAGGCCCGACCCTGCTTAGCTTCCGAGATCAGACGAGATCGGGCGTGTTCAGGGTGATGTGGCCGTAGGCGATCACCAATGCCACCCTCGACTCCTTTGAGCTTGGCCATGCCAAGATGGCACCTCCCAAAAAGAAAGAAAAAGAATGCCAAGGGAAAAGCAAAAGCCTACAGCACCTGGTATTCCCAGGCGGTCTCCCATCCAGGTACTAACCAGGCCCGACCCTGCTTAGCTTCCGAGATCAGACGAGATCGGGCGTGTTCAGGGTGATGTGGCCGTAGGCGATCACCAATGCCACCCTCGACTCCTTTGAGCTTGGCCATGCCAAGATGGCACCTCCCAAAAAGAAAGAAAAAGAATGCCAAGGGAAAAGCAAAAGCCTACAGCACCTGGTATTCCCAGGCGGTCTCCCATCCAGGTACTAACCAGGCCCGACCCTGCTTAGCTTCCGAGATCAGACGAGATCGGGCGTGTTCAGGGTGATGTGGCCGTAGGCGATCACCAATGCCACCCTCGACTCCTTTGAGCTTGGCCATGCCAAGATGGCACCTCCCAAAAAGAAAGAAAAAGAATGCCAAGGGAAAAGCAAAAGCCTACAGCACCTGGTATTCCCAGGCGGTCTCCCATCCAGGTACTAACCAGGCCCGACCCTGCTTAGCTTCCGAGATCAGACGAGATCGGGCGTGTTCAGGGTGATGTGGCCGTAGGCGATCACCAATGCCACCCTCGACTCCTTTGAGCTTGGCCATGCCAAGATGGCACCTCCCAAAAAGAAAGAAAAAGAATGCCAAGGGAAAAGCAAAAGCCTACAGCACCTGGTATTCCCAGGCGGTCTCCCATCCAGGTACTAACCAGGCCCGACCCTGCTTAGCTTCCGAGATCAGACGAGATCGGGCGTGTTCAGGGTGATGTGGCCGTAGGCGATCACCAATGCCACCCTCGACTCCTTTGAGCTTGGCCATGCCAAGATGGCACCTCCCAAAAAGAAAGAAAAAGAATGCCAAGGGAAAAGCAAAAGCCTACAGCACCTGGTATTCCCAGGCGGTCTCCCATCCAGGTACTAACCAGGCCCGACCCTGCTTAGCTTCCGAGATCAGACGAGATCGGGCGTGTTCAGGGTGATGTGGCCGTAGGCGATCACCAATGCCACCCTCGACTCCTTTGAGCTTGGCCATGCCAAGATGGCACCTCCCAAAAAGAAAGAAAAAGAATGCCAAGGGAAAAGCAAAAGCCTACAGCACCTGGTATTCCCAGGCGGTCTCCCATCCAGGTACTAACCAGGCCCGACCCTGCTTAGCTTCCGAGATCAGACGAGATCGGGCGTGTTCAGGGTGATGTGGCCGTAGGCGATCACCAATGCCACCCTCGACTCCTTTGAGCTTGGCCATGCCAAGATGGCACCTCCCAAAAAGAAAGAAAAAGAATGCCAAGGGAAAAGCAAAAGCCTACAGCACCTGGTATTCCCAGGCGGTCTCCCATCCAGGTACTAACCAGGCCCGACCCTGCTTAGCTTCCGAGATCAGACGAGATCGGGCGTGTTCAGGGTGATGTGGCCGTAGGCGATCACCAATGCCACCCTCGACTCCTTTGAGCTTGGCCATGCCAAGATGGCACCTCCCAAAAAGAAAGAAAAAGAATGCCAAGGGAAAAGCAAAAGCCTACAGCACCTGGTATTCCCAGGCGGTCTCCCATCCAGGTACTAACCAGGCCCGACCCTGCTTAGCTTCCGAGATCAGACGAGATCGGGCGTGTTCAGGGTGATGTGGCCGTAGGCGATCACCAATGCCACCCTCGACTCCTTTGAGCTTGGCCATGCCAAGATGGCACCTCCCAAAAAGAAAGAAAAAGAATGCCAAGGGAAAAGCAAAAGCCTACAGCACCTGGTATTCCCAGGCGGTCTCCCATCCAGGTACTAACCAGGCCCGACCCTGCTTAGCTTCCGAGATCAGACGAGATCGGGCGTGTTCAGGGTGATGTGGCCGTAGGCGATCACCAATGCCACCCTCGACTCCTTTGAGCTTGGCCATGCCAAGATGGCACCTCCCAAAAAGAAAGAAAAAGAATGCCAAGGGAAAAGCAAAAGCCTACAGCACCTGGTATTCCCAGGCGGTCTCCCATCCAGGTACTAACCAGGCCCGACCCTGCTTAGCTTCCGAGATCAGACGAGATCGGGCGTGTTCAGGGTGATGTGGCCGTAGGCGATCACCAATGCCACCCTCGACTCCTTTGAGCTTGGCCATGCCAAGATGGCACCTCCCAAAAAGAAAGAAAAAGAATGCCAAGGGAAAAGCAAAAGCCTACAGCACCTGGTATTCCCAGGCGGTCTCCCATCCAGGTACTAACCAGGCCCGACCCTGCTTAGCTTCCGAGATCAGACGAGATCGGGCGTGTTCAGGGTGATGTGGCCGTAGGCGATCACCAATGCCACCCTCGACTCCTTTGAGCTTGGCCATGCCAAGATGGCACCTCCCAAAAAGAAAGAAAAAGAATGCCAAGGGAAAAGCAAAAGCCTACAGCACCTGGTATTCCCAGGCGGTCTCCCATCCAGGTACTAACCAGGCCCGACCCTGCTTAGCTTCCGAGATCAGACGAGATCGGGCGTGTTCAGGGTGATGTGGCCGTAGGCGATCACCAATGCCACCCTCGACTCCTTTGAGCTTGGCCATGCCAAGATGGCACCTCCCAAAAAGAAAGAAAAAGAATGCCAAGGGAAAAGCAAAAGCCTACAGCACCTGGTATTCCCAGGCGGTCTCCCATCCAGGTACTAACCAGGCCCGACCCTGCTTAGCTTCCGAGATCAGACGAGATCGGGCGTGTTCAGGGTGATGTGGCCGTAGGCGATCACCAATGCCACCCTCGACTCCTTTGAGCTTGGCCATGCCAAGATGGCACCTCCCAAAAAGAAAGAAAAAGAATGCCAAGGGAAAAGCAAAAGCCTACAGCACCTGGTATTCCCAGGCGGTCTCCCATCCAGGTACTAACCAGGCCCGACCCTGCTTAGCTTCCGAGATCAGACGAGATCGGGCGTGTTCAGGGTGATGTGGCCGTAGGCGATCACCAATGCCACCCTCGACTCCTTTGAGCTTGGCCATGCCAAGATGGCACCTCCCAAAAAGAAAGAAAAAGAATGCCAAGGGAAAAGCAAAAGCCTACAGCACCTGGTATTCCCAGGCGGTCTCCCATCCAGGTACTAACCAGGCCCGACCCTGCTTAGCTTCCGAGATCAGACGAGATCGGGCGTGTTCAGGGTGATGTGGCCGTAGGCGATCACCAATGCCACCCTCGACTCCTTTGAGCTTGGCCATGCCAAGATGGCACCTCCCAAAAAGAAAGAAAAAGAATGCCAAGGGAAAAGCAAAAGCCTACAGCACCTGGTATTCCCAGGCGGTCTCCCATCCAGGTACTAACCAGGCCCGACCCTGCTTAGCTTCCGAGATCAGACGAGATCGGGCGTGTTCAGGGTGATGTGGCCGTAGGCGATCACCAATGCCACCCTCGACTCCTTTGAGCTTGGCCATGCCAAGATGGCACCTCCCAAAAAGAAAGAAAAAGAATGCCAAGGGAAAAGCAAAAGCCTACAGCACCTGGTATTCCCAGGCGGTCTCCCATCCAGGTACTAACCAGGCCCGACCCTGCTTAGCTTCCGAGATCAGACGAGATCGGGCGTGTTCAGGGTGATGTGGCCGTAGGCGATCACCAATGCCACCCTCGACTCCTTTGAGCTTGGCCATGCCAAGATGGCACCTCCCAAAAAGAAAGAAAAAGAATGCCAAGGGAAAAGCAAAAGCCTACAGCACCTGGTATTCCCAGGCGGTCTCCCATCCAGGTACTAACCAGGCCCGACCCTGCTTAGCTTCCGAGATCAGACGAGATCGGGCGTGTTCAGGGTGATGTGGCCGTAGGCGATCACCAATGCCACCCTCGACTCCTTTGAGCTTGGCCATGCCAAGATGGCACCTCCCAAAAAGAAAGAAAAAGAATGCCAAGGGAAAAGCAAAAGCCTACAGCACCTGGTATTCCCAGGCGGTCTCCCATCCAGGTACTAACCAGGCCCGACCCTGCTTAGCTTCCGAGATCAGACGAGATCGGGCGTGTTCAGGGTGATGTGGCCGTAGGCGATCACCAATGCCACCCTCGACTCCTTTGAGCTTGGCCATGCCAAGATGGCACCTCCCAAAAAGAAAGAAAAAGAATGCCAAGGGAAAAGCAAAAGCCTACAGCACCTGGTATTCCCAGGCGGTCTCCCATCCAGGTACTAACCAGGCCCGACCCTGCTTAGCTTCCGAGATCAGACGAGATCGGGCGTGTTCAGGGTGATGTGGCCGTAGGCGATCACCAATGCCACCCTCGACTCCTTTGAGCTTGGCCATGCCAAGATGGCACCTCCCAAAAAGAAAGAAAAAGAATGCCAAGGGAAAAGCAAAAGCCTACAGCACCTGGTATTCCCAGGCGGTCTCCCATCCAGGTACTAACCAGGCCCGACCCTGCTTAGCTTCCGAGATCAGACGAGATCGGGCGTGTTCAGGGTGATGTGGCCGTAGGCGATCACCAATGCCACCCTCGACTCCTTTGAGCTTGGCCATGCCAAGATGGCACCTCCCAAAAAGAAAGAAAAAGAATGCCAAGGGAAAAGCAAAAGCCTACAGCACCTGGTATTCCCAGGCGGTCTCCCATCCAGGTACTAACCAGGCCCGACCCTGCTTAGCTTCCGAGATCAGACGAGATCGGGCGTGTTCAGGGTGATGTGGCCGTAGGCGATCACCAATGCCACCCTCGACTCCTTTGAGCTTGGCCATGCCAAGATGGCACCTCCCAAAAAGAAAGAAAAAGAATGCCAAGGGAAAAGCAAAAGCCTACAGCACCTGGTATTCCCAGGCGGTCTCCCATCCAGGTACTAACCAGGCCCGACCCTGCTTAGCTTCCGAGATCAGACGAGATCGGGCGTGTTCAGGGTGATGTGGCCGTAGGCGATCACCAATGCCACCCTCGACTCCTTTGAGCTTGGCCATGCCAAGATGGCACCTCCCAAAAAGAAAGAAAAAGAATGCCAAGGGAAAAGCAAAAGCCTACAGCACCTGGTATTCCCAGGCGGTCTCCCATCCAGGTACTAACCAGGCCCGACCCTGCTTAGCTTCCGAGATCAGACGAGATCGGGCGTGTTCAGGGTGATGTGGCCGTAGGCGATCACCAATGCCACCCTCGACTCCTTTGAGCTTGGCCATGCCAAGATGGCACCTCCCAAAAAGAAAGAAAAAGAATGCCAAGGGAAAAGCAAAAGCCTACAGCACCTGGTATTCCCAGGCGGTCTCCCATCCAGGTACTAACCAGGCCCGACCCTGCTTAGCTTCCGAGATCAGACGAGATCGGGCGTGTTCAGGGTGATGTGGCCGTAGGCGATCACCAATGCCACCCTCGACTCCTTTGAGCTTGGCCATGCCAAGATGGCACCTCCCAAAAAGAAAGAAAAAGAATGCCAAGGGAAAAGCAAAAGCCTACAGCACCTGGTATTCCCAGGCGGTCTCCCATCCAGGTACTAACCAGGCCCGACCCTGCTTAGCTTCCGAGATCAGACGAGATCGGGCGTGTTCAGGGTGATGTGGCCGTAGGCGATCACCAATGCCACCCTCGACTCCTTTGAGCTTGGCCATGCCAAGATGGCACCTCCCAAAAAGAAAGAAAAAGAATGCCAAGGGAAAAGCAAAAGCCTACAGCACCTGGTATTCCCAGGCGGTCTCCCATCCAGGTACTAACCAGGCCCGACCCTGCTTAGCTTCCGAGATCAGACGAGATCGGGCGTGTTCAGGGTGATGTGGCCGTAGGCGATCACCAATGCCACCCTCGACTCCTTTGAGCTTGGCCATGCCAAGATGGCACCTCCCAAAAAGAAAGAAAAAGAATGCCAAGGGAAAAGCAAAAGCCTACAGCACCTGGTATTCCCAGGCGGTCTCCCATCCAGGTACTAACCAGGCCCGACCCTGCTTAGCTTCCGAGATCAGACGAGATCGGGCGTGTTCAGGGTGATGTGGCCGTAGGCGATCACCAATGCCACCCTCGACTCCTTTGAGCTTGGCCATGCCAAGATGGCACCTCCCAAAAAGAAAGAAAAAGAATGCCAAGGGAAAAGCAAAAGCCTACAGCACCTGGTATTCCCAGGCGGTCTCCCATCCAGGTACTAACCAGGCCCGACCCTGCTTAGCTTCCGAGATCAGACGAGATCGGGCGTGTTCAGGGTGATGTGGCCGTAGGCGATCACCAATGCCACCCTCGACTCCTTTGAGCTTGGCCATGCCAAGATGGCACCTCCCAAAAAGAAAGAAAAAGAATGCCAAGGGAAAAGCAAAAGCCTACAGCACCTGGTATTCCCAGGCGGTCTCCCATCCAGGTACTAACCAGGCCCGACCCTGCTTAGCTTCCGAGATCAGACGAGATCGGGCGTGTTCAGGGTGATGTGGCCGTAGGCGATCACCAATGCCACCCTCGACTCCTTTGAGCTTGGCCATGCCAAGATGGCACCTCCCAAAAAGAAAGAAAAAGAATGCCAAGGGAAAAGCAAAAGCCTACAGCACCTGGTATTCCCAGGCGGTCTCCCATCCAGGTACTAACCAGGCCCGACCCTGCTTAGCTTCCGAGATCAGACGAGATCGGGCGTGTTCAGGGTGATGTGGCCGTAGGCGATCACCAATGCCACCCTCGACTCCTTTGAGCTTGGCCATGCCAAGATGGCACCTCCCAAAAAGAAAGAAAAAGAATGCCAAGGGAAAAGCAAAAGCCTACAGCACCTGGTATTCCCAGGCGGTCTCCCATCCAGGTACTAACCAGGCCCGACCCTGCTTAGCTTCCGAGATCAGACGAGATCGGGCGTGTTCAGGGTGATGTGGCCGTAGGCGATCACCAATGCCACCCTCGACTCCTTTGAGCTTGGCCATGCCAAGATGGCACCTCCCAAAAAGAAAGAAAAAGAATGCCAAGGGAAAAGCAAAAGCCTACAGCACCTGGTATTCCCAGGCGGTCTCCCATCCAGGTACTAACCAGGCCCGACCCTGCTTAGCTTCCGAGATCAGACGAGATCGGGCGTGTTCAGGGTGATGTGGCCGTAGGCGATCACCAATGCCACCCTCGACTCCTTTGAGCTTGGCCATGCCAAGATGGCACCTCCCAAAAAGAAAGAAAAAGAATGCCAAGGGAAAAGCAAAAGCCTACAGCACCTGGTATTCCCAGGCGGTCTCCCATCCAGGTACTAACCAGGCCCGACCCTGCTTAGCTTCCGAGATCAGACGAGATCGGGCGTGTTCAGGGTGATGTGGCCGTAGGCGATCACCAATGCCACCCTCGACTCCTTTGAGCTTGGCCATGCCAAGATGGCACCTCCCAAAAAGAAAGAAAAAGAATGCCAAGGGAAAAGCAAAAGCCTACAGCACCTGGTATTCCCAGGCGGTCTCCCATCCAGGTACTAACCAGGCCCGACCCTGCTTAGCTTCCGAGATCAGACGAGATCGGGCGTGTTCAGGGTGATGTGGCCGTAGGCGATCACCAATGCCACCCTCGACTCCTTTGAGCTTGGCCATGCCAAGATGGCACCTCCCAAAAAGAAAGAAAAAGAATGCCAAGGGAAAAGCAAAAGCCTACAGCACCTGGTATTCCCAGGCGGTCTCCCATCCAGGTACTAACCAGGCCCGACCCTGCTTAGCTTCCGAGATCAGACGAGATCGGGCGTGTTCAGGGTGATGTGGCCGTAGGCGATCACCAATGCCACCCTCGACTCCTTTGAGCTTGGCCATGCCAAGATGGCACCTCCCAAAAAGAAAGAAAAAGAATGCCAAGGGAAAAGCAAAAGCCTACAGCACCTGGTATTCCCAGGCGGTCTCCCATCCAGGTACTAACCAGGCCCGACCCTGCTTAGCTTCCGAGATCAGACGAGATCGGGCGTGTTCAGGGTGATGTGGCCGTAGGCGATCACCAATGCCACCCTCGACTCCTTTGAGCTTGGCCATGCCAAGATGGCACCTCCCAAAAAGAAAGAAAAAGAATGCCAAGGGAAAAGCAAAAGCCTACAGCACCTGGTATTCCCAGGCGGTCTCCCATCCAGGTACTAACCAGGCCCGACCCTGCTTAGCTTCCGAGATCAGACGAGATCGGGCGTGTTCAGGGTGATGTGGCCGTAGGCGATCACCAATGCCACCCTCGACTCCTTTGAGCTTGGCCATGCCAAGATGGCACCTCCCAAAAAGAAAGAAAAAGAATGCCAAGGGAAAAGCAAAAGCCTACAGCACCTGGTATTCCCAGGCGGTCTCCCATCCAGGTACTAACCAGGCCCGACCCTGCTTAGCTTCCGAGATCAGACGAGATCGGGCGTGTTCAGGGTGATGTGGCCGTAGGCGATCACCAATGCCACCCTCGACTCCTTTGAGCTTGGCCATGCCAAGATGGCACCTCCCAAAAAGAAAGAAAAAGAATGCCAAGGGAAAAGCAAAAGCCTACAGCACCTGGTATTCCCAGGCGGTCTCCCATCCAGGTACTAACCAGGCCCGACCCTGCTTAGCTTCCGAGATCAGACGAGATCGGGCGTGTTCAGGGTGATGTGGCCGTAGGCGATCACCAATGCCACCCTCGACTCCTTTGAGCTTGGCCATGCCAAGATGGCACCTCCCAAAAAGAAAGAAAAAGAATGCCAAGGGAAAAGCAAAAGCCTACAGCACCTGGTATTCCCAGGCGGTCTCCCATCCAGGTACTAACCAGGCCCGACCCTGCTTAGCTTCCGAGATCAGACGAGATCGGGCGTGTTCAGGGTGATGTGGCCGTAGGCGATCACCAATGCCACCCTCGACTCCTTTGAGCTTGGCCATGCCAAGATGGCACCTCCCAAAAAGAAAGAAAAAGAATGCCAAGGGAAAAGCAAAAGCCTACAGCACCTGGTATTCCCAGGCGGTCTCCCATCCAGGTACTAACCAGGCCCGACCCTGCTTAGCTTCCGAGATCAGACGAGATCGGGCGTGTTCAGGGTGATGTGGCCGTAGGCGATCACCAATGCCACCCTCGACTCCTTTGAGCTTGGCCATGCCAAGATGGCACCTCCCAAAAAGAAAGAAAAAGAATGCCAAGGGAAAAGCAAAAGCCTACAGCACCTGGTATTCCCAGGCGGTCTCCCATCCAGGTACTAACCAGGCCCGACCCTGCTTAGCTTCCGAGATCAGACGAGATCGGGCGTGTTCAGGGTGATGTGGCCGTAGGCGATCACCAATGCCACCCTCGACTCCTTTGAGCTTGGCCATGCCAAGATGGCACCTCCCAAAAAGAAAGAAAAAGAATGCCAAGGGAAAAGCAAAAGCCTACAGCACCTGGTATTCCCAGGCGGTCTCCCATCCAGGTACTAACCAGGCCCGACCCTGCTTAGCTTCCGAGATCAGACGAGATCGGGCGTGTTCAGGGTGATGTGGCCGTAGGCGATCACCAATGCCACCCTCGACTCCTTTGAGCTTGGCCATGCCAAGATGGCACCTCCCAAAAAGAAAGAAAAAGAATGCCAAGGGAAAAGCAAAAGCCTACAGCACCTGGTATTCCCAGGCGGTCTCCCATCCAGGTACTAACCAGGCCCGACCCTGCTTAGCTTCCGAGATCAGACGAGATCGGGCGTGTTCAGGGTGATGTGGCCGTAGGCGATCACCAATGCCACCCTCGACTCCTTTGAGCTTGGCCATGCCAAGATGGCACCTCCCAAAAAGAAAGAAAAAGAATGCCAAGGGAAAAGCAAAAGCCTACAGCACCTGGTATTCCCAGGCGGTCTCCCATCCAGGTACTAACCAGGCCCGACCCTGCTTAGCTTCCGAGATCAGACGAGATCGGGCGTGTTCAGGGTGATGTGGCCGTAGGCGATCACCAATGCCACCCTCGACTCCTTTGAGCTTGGCCATGCCAAGATGGCACCTCCCAAAAAGAAAGAAAAAGAATGCCAAGGGAAAAGCAAAAGCCTACAGCACCTGGTATTCCCAGGCGGTCTCCCATCCAGGTACTAACCAGGCCCGACCCTGCTTAGCTTCCGAGATCAGACGAGATCGGGCGGTTCAGGGTGATGTGGCCGTAGGCGATCACCAATGCCACCCTCGACTCCTTTGAGCTTGGCCATGCCAAGATGGCACCTCCCAAAAAGAAAGAAAAAGAATGCCAAGGGAAAAGCAAAAGCCTACAGCACCTGGTATTCCCAGGCG
>NW_028119534.1:0-44050 GCF_965119305.1 Pelophylax lessonae | reverse complement strand
TAAAGATAGTTTTACAGGTTTCCGTGACTCTATGGTATAAACCTTGCAGAGTGGCGAGCGGAGGTAAATCCGGCTTGCGTTCCAATGCACGTCACGTTGTGCGTTCCACGTCTGACGCGTTTCGTCACATCCGGTGATGCTCTCTCCTAAATCTCCCGCCTCCAGTCACACCAGCTGCAACATGGATGGCACCCGAGTTCCTGCATGATGTCACCGGTAAGTTCCGCCCACCCTCACTTCATCTTCCTCCCCTCTCCAAAGTTAAAGCGGAGTTCCGGCCTATTTTGCAACTTTAGTGATTCCTGGAGCGCTCGCTATGCTGATCAACAAATGGGCATTTTCAATTTTTTTCGGGGGTCCCTTACCTTATTTTCAGGGCATTTTTGATTGTACTTCCTCCTTCTCCCCCCTCTGTGGCCATGGCCACCGACATCACTTCCGCCTTTGCATTGCATCCTGGGAGCTGTTTGTCATCACTCTCAGGAGGCTGGAATCAGGAAGAACTCCCAGAACACTCCCTGGAATCAGGAAGAACTCCCAGAACACTCCCTGGAATCAGGAAGAAGGACACAGCAGATTACACTGCATCCAAGATGGCTGCCCCCAGACAGTGTTTTTAAAAGTAAGATTTTGACTAAAATCCAGTACTGTACACCTTGTAAGTATGGGAAGAGTGGTTCTGTAAAGGGCGATGGATTAGTATTATAGGGGTATTTTTAGGTAAAAAAG
Organism: Pelophylax lessonae; assembly: GCF_965119305.1. Classification (NCBI taxonomy): domain Eukaryota; kingdom Metazoa; phylum Chordata; class Amphibia; order Anura; family Ranidae; genus Pelophylax; species Pelophylax lessonae. Next base: position 43,321 of record NW_028119534.1, on the reverse strand, counting down.
GTATTTGAGGCCAGAACTCCGCTTTAGGTGCGTTGCTCAGCGAGTGCCTGTTCTGTCTGCTATCTCTCACCTTGTGACACTGCTGTTGGAGGGAGGAGAGAGTAGAACCCTCTCTCCAACAGCTGGTGCATCGTCCGCCCTGTTCTCTGTTCTCCAGCTGCCTAAGACGGCAGTATGATTACTCCTCACATGCCGACAGATGGACGGAGAACGGAGCACTGACAAGCTCCCAGCGCCCCCTCCTTCCCAAAACCACACAGTGCCCAGGGAAAGTGTACCCCCCCCCCTGTACCGGGTCAAACATCGCCATAGACACACTCCTAAACCTTGTGGACGGCCTTCCCTGAAGAGTTGAAGCTGTTATAGCTTCAAAGGGTGGGCCAACTCACTTTTAAACCCTACGGACTAAGACTGGGATGCCATCAAAGTTCATGCGCGTGTAAAGGCAGGCTTCCCAATACTTTTGACAATATAGTGTGTGTGTGTGTGTGTGTGTGTATGTATATATATATATATATATATATTTTTTTTTTTTACCCACCTACTGACAGATTTACAGGGGTTGAATAAATAGTACGAGTCACACGCCTTCCAGAAACAGACACGACAGATCCCAATTTTCTCATGTTGTAAAGCGTAGAGTCACTTTTCTTATGCTCATCATTGTACACTGTTCTGTGCTGACAAAAAATAATGAAAAATTCATAAAGATTACAGTTGCAGGAATGAGAAAAAAAATGACAGAATTGCTAAATAAAAATGATGCATAAAACCATTGTTTGGGATAAACTAAGCAGATGACTTCATTGTAATGTTACTGAGTGATTTAAAGTAATATTTAAAACCAAAGCTTTTTATTTATTTTTTATTTTTATAGGAATGGGAATAGTTAAAACTGAAGTTTAATCTGCTTTTATTTGGCCTTCCCTGGTCCCCCTCCCCCCTCTACATACTGATTACATTTTTTACTCAAATATTTATGTTTTTATTGCATACCTTATATTAGGCTGGCCATACATGTTCAATTTTAAATTATTTTTGAATTTTTCAAATTCGTTATTTCATCACTTTTTTTTTTTTATAATTTATTTTGGATTCGTTGAAGTTTGTTGCTATTGTGATTCGCAAATTCGAATACATCCGTATCTCCGAATAACAACATTTCTGTTCAGTGTTTGATTAGTGACAAAATGAATGCAGCTAGGTTCCTAGACGCAAGAAAAAAAAAAGGGGGGGGGGTATCTATCCCTGTAAAGCAATACAGAAAACCCACAGGGGGATGCGAGAGGGAATTGGAACTGTACGATACCCAGGAAGTGGTAGAAAAAAGTAATGATGATGTAGAGGTAAAAAATACAAAGTTTATTCAAGTACTATTAAAAAAAATCTCAAAAGAGGAAAAGCATCTAGCAACAGTATTAAAATACAAAATCACACAGTAGTGCCACTGTAGCAATACATAGATAGACCCAATGCGTATTGGACAATGCTGAAATAGGCGGACACATAGACCCCAACACATTTAAACGCAGGTAAAAAATACAAAGTTTATTTAGGCAATATTAAAAAAAAAATGAATTTTTGACTGAAATCTTTCTGTTTTTATTGCATACCTTATATTGTGCTGGCCATACATGTTCAATTTTAAATTATTTTTTAATTTTTCAGATTAGTTATTTCATTACGTTTTTTTTTTGTTTTTTTTTTTATAATTTATTTTGGATTCGTTGAAGTTTGTTGCTATTGTGATTCCCAAATTCGAATACATCTGTATCTCCGAATAACAACTTTTTTGTTCAAAGTTTAATTAGTGACTAAATGAATGCAGCTATGTTCCTAAACGCAAGAGAAAAAAATGGGGGGGGGGGGGGGTATCTATCCCTGTAAAGCAATACAGAAAACCCACAGGGGGATGCGAGAGGGAATTGGAACTGTACGATACCCAGGAAATGGTAGAAAAAAGTAATGATGATGTAGAGGTAAAAAATACAAAGTTTATTTAAGTACTATTAAAAAAAAAAAACTCAAAAGAGGAAAAGCATCTAGCAACAGTATTAAAATACAAAATCACACAGTAGTGCCACTGTAGCAATACATTAAAGATAGACCCAATGCGTATTGGATAATACTGAAATAAGCGGACACATAGACCCCAACGCATTTAAACGCAGGTAAAGAATACAAAGTTTATTTAGGCAATATTAAAAAAAAAAAAAAAAAAATTTTTGACTGAAAACTTTCTGTTTTTATTGCATACCTTATATAAGGCTGGCCATCCATGTTCAATTGTCTTGTACAGCTTTCCTTTCGATTTACCAAACACCATATAATAGGAGGACAAAACTAAACAACTTTCAATTGTATCCAATCAGGCAGGCCCTTGCACTACATTGTTTAGGGTAAATCTAAAGGAAAATTGTACAAGAATATTGAACATGTATGGCCAGTCTTAGATCCAGTGACATCATCATGTTAGATGGGAGGGGCCAGCAGGGTGCTGCAGATAACTTCCTGAGTATATCACAAGACCCCGCTTTTCGTACTCCTCTCAAGAGTCCTCAGGCCTGATACAAGCAGTGGGCTGGCCCTTGGGAAGAGTTATACAAATACCAAAATGCCTTGATGGATGGATGTCAGTCTGGAGGAGTAGGTGTTCCTAGGCGGGATGCATGTGCATGTAGACCACCATAAGTAACACCCACATGTGATGCTGAACCTCCATGAGCTTTCAGCACGGGAACATCACATGTGCAGTGCGTGGGTATCAAAGCCCACTCTTTTGCCACCACACATGCGAGTTACATGGGTGGCAACAGATTAACCCACCTGTATATTTAAGGATTGTGAGGGGATCCAATGAGCAAACCAATACACATATGCAAAGATAATGTCCCTACTGCAAAAGAAACCCCAAGATCCCAGGACTAGTGCTAACCACTTATTAGCCCATTGGTGCAGTAATTTACTCTTAAACAAAGCAAACTGAGTCAATAATACAGAAAATGAGAATGCAATCAACCAGTTGCCATTGTAGGGCAGGGAGATTTCAGGAAAAAAATTGTCTTATTTACCAAAATTTATTAGTACGTCTTTGTCTTGGCCAGGGGGTTACATGAGGCAGCAAAAAGCCAAGTGTGCCCTCTATCCCTGTTCCAGTGACAACTCAAAATTTTAGTTACCGTATATACTCGAGTATAAGCCGACCCGAATATAAGCCGAGGCACCTAATTTTACCACAAAAACTCGGAATACTTATTGACTCGAGTATAAGCCTAGGTTGGGAAATGCAACAGCTATTGTACCCAACTGGACCAGCACGAGACCCAAAACAGGGGCTGCGGGCATGGTGCAGGGGCTGCGGACATGGTACAGGAGATGCAGGGTTGTGGGCATGGTACAGGAGATGGTTCAGGCATGGCACAGGAGATGGTACAGCAGATTGTACAGGCATGGCACAGGAGATGGTACAGGCATGGCACAGGAGATGGTACAGACATGGCACAGGAGATGGTACAGGCATGGCACAGGAGATGGTACAGGCATGGCACAGGAGATGGTACAGGCATGACATAGGAGATGGTACAGGAGATGGTACAGGAGATGGTGCAGGCATGGCACAGGAGATGGTACAGACATGCACAGGAGATTGTACAGGCATGGCACAGGAGATGGTACAGGCATGGCATAGGAGATGGTACAGGAGATGGCACAGGAGATGGTACAGGAGATGGTACAGACATGGCACAGGAGATGGTACAGACATGGCATAGGAGATGGTACAGGAGATGGTACAGCAGATGGTACAGGCATGGTATAGGAGATGGTACAGGAGATGGTACAGCAGATGGTACAGGCATGACACAGGAGATGGTACAGACATGGCACAGGAGATGGTACAGGCATGGCACAGGAGATGGTACAGACATGGCACAGGAAATAGTACAGGCATGGCACAGATGGTACAGGCATGGTACAGGAGATGCAGTGCTGCTGGCATGGTACAGGAGAATCTCCTGTACCATGCCCGCAGCACTGCATCTCCTGATGAGATGCAGGGACTGCGGAAGAGTCTCACTTACCTTTCAAAGAGGCGCCTTACATTTAAAAATGGCGCCGCCCGGTGCCAACACATCACTGCTCATGTGCCATCTGCCCGGGAATAGCCGAACGTGTACGGACTATCCCGAGCGGCGGCGGCACATGCGCACTGACCGGGGAAAAGGTAAGTGAGACCATGACTCGAATATAAGCCGAGGGGGCTTTTTCAGCATAAAAAAACATGCTGAAAAAGTCGGCTTATACTAGAGTATATATGGTACCATCAATCTCAATGATAGCGGTCAACTGGACAAATAGAGTAAATCGCCTTATGAGGTACACGATAGATGTGCAGCTAATCTGACTAGTTCAGCAATTGACTGCACCTGAAGTCCAATTACAAGGATTTCCATAGATCCCCCTCTTGCCAAAGGAGACAGGAAGTCTCCAAACATCTCCCTGTCGAGATCTCTATATGCCGGCCTTGTCGCCTATGACGTCACTTCTGGTGCACTGGGGCACACATGGCGGCATCAACAAAACTGCGGTCAGGCCTGCACATAGAGGTCACTTCCGAAGAGCGAAAAATACACAGTTATCAAATATTACAATGTTGGTAAAGTAAATATAACATTTTAATATATATAAGAAAAATGACAAAATAGTGACGAAACGAATCGCACATGTCTAGCGCACGACAATGATAAAAACAATGTCTCTAACCCCTCACCATATTATCCAAAAATAAAAATATACTTTATACTACCAAAAGTATTGGGATGCCTGCCTTTACACGCACATGAACATGTTTTTTTTTTTTTTTTTCACTTGCTGTTTCTAACTAAAACTGGTCACTAAAGTATTGTATGTACATGGGTGGAATAGGATTAAAAAGAAATAACGAGGTGTGAGACTTCTATTGGCCTTTAAAAATGAAGACTTTTTTTTTCCAGGAAAAGCAATAGCTGTGCCAATTTTTTTTTTTTTTATATTTCAGTAAATTTAGTGAGCCTTTTCTAATGTAAGTTATTCTATTAATTACCTTTTTTTACCATCTTTATTAAATCCAATCAAGGAGCTACATCATTAAAATCTCAGGGACTCAGTTATGACGGCTATTACAATTTTATAAAGGCGCGTTATTCATACCTAGTGCACTAAAATACAAGATCTTTTTCCTTTTCACTTTTTAATACTTATTTGCTTGATTGAGCTTGTAAAGGTTGTATCACTCCTCAGCATCCCATTCCGTTCACGGGTGATATACTTAATAAAATAAGACTTTTTTCATTGCGTTACATTTTTTTTATGCCCCAACACTTTTTTAATTCGCCGATGCAAAATTTTATTGGGGGCGATCATTTAATTTTAATGAGCGTATTTACGTTGTTGATTGTTGAAACGTAAAATGGTATAACTATAAAAAAAATTTAGCATATTGCTAACATTCGTTTTTTTTTTTTTTTGGATTGGTTTTGTCCCAAAATAAATTGGAAAAACTGATTTTGAACTTTTAGGATTTATTATTGATGTGAAAAATACAGCTGGTATTTTTCTTCTTATAATAATATTAATTAATGTAATAATAATAATATTTCAGGGAGTCAGTGAAAGATGAACAAGAGCTTGCAATAATTTAAAAACTTTCCAGATAATTTATTTGTCAATATGATCTAAAGCTGAACCTTGGGATAAGCAAAGTCTAAATACATTCATTATGTGTACTATATTCTTCCTTGAATCTTGGTGTGCTTTGTATATTTCTTACAGATCTGTGCAATAATCCAGTGTAAGACTTTAAAGGAGCATATTTATATTGTTGATTGTTGAAAATGTAAAATGGTATAACTATAAAATAATTTTAACATATTGCTTATATATATATATATATATATATATATATATATATATATATATATATATATATATATTTATTTTTTTATTTTTTTTTTTTAATGATGGTGAAGTTTTATAATTTATCAACCCTCCTCTTGTGTTAGGGTCAAAACTGACCCGTTTTCAGGTTTTGAATGTCTATAAGTATCACATAAATTTGTTTATTGCATCAAGATTTTTTTACTTTGTCAGGAACCTCTATTTAAACAATGTAATAGAAAAATAATCCTTTTCACTAAATTATAAAATACTGTGGTGAAAATTAAGACGTTCATGGTGTTAGGGTCAATTCTGACCCAGTTATAACATAGGATTTTAGGACACTAATAAGTTCCAAAACTGAAATCATAAACACTCTCTCTGTTTAGTAACAGTGACAGCCAATCCCCTCTCAACCCTGTGAGCTGTAGTTAGGGAGGGGCCTATCTCTTTTCCTGCTTGTCTGCTTCTCTAAATAAAGTGAAGAAACAAAGGACAAATACATTTCAGAGTTGCTGACTTTATTTTACCATTTTTTAAATTTGACAATGAGAGGTATGCTATCAAAAGAAAGGTCTAGGGGTCACACCAAAAATATTAAAACCAATCTTTTCAAGGATAAAGAAGCCTAACAAGGCAACCAAGAGGTAAGAAACAAATTTGATGATAAATAATTATTCAGAGGGTATTTTATGGCTGATTTAAAACACGGGTCAAAACTGACCCTAACATCATGGATAGTAACGGAATTCTAACATAAGAGGAGGATTAATATAAAATAAATACAGTCATTTTTGTTTGTTATGAATAATATTAAATAATTTAATAATATAAAAATAAAAAATAATAATAAATACTGTTTCAATGAAAAATGAACAAGAGCTTGCAATCATTTTAAAAATGTTCAAGATAATTTACAGTGTCAATATGATTTAAAGCTGAACTCCGGGATAAGCAAAGTCCAAATACATTCATAATGTGTACTGTATTCTTCCTTGAATCTTGGTGTACTTTGTGTATTTCTTTCAGATCTGTGCAATAATCCAGCGTAAGACTTTTAATGAGCATATTTGTGTTGTTGACTGTCGAAAACCTAAAATTGTATAACTATAAAATAATTTTAGCATATTGCTTATATATATATATATATATATATATATATATATATATATATATATATATTTTTTTTTTTTTTTTTTTAACTGATGTTGGCGTTTTATGATTTATTATTAATGTGAAAAATACAGTCGGTAATTTTTGTTTCCTATAATAATATGAAATATTTAATAATATTAAAATAATAATATCAATAATCCTATTTCATGGAGTCAGTGAAAAGTGAAAAATGAACAAGAGCTTGCAATCATTTTGCAAACTTTGGAGATAATTTGCATTTATCAATATGATTTAAAGCTGAACTCTGGGATAAGCAAAGTCCAATTACATTCATTATGTGTATTCTTCCTTGAATCTTGGTGTACTTTGTGTATTTCTTCCAGATCTGTGCAATAAACCCGTGTAAGACTTTTAATCAGCATATTTGTGTTGTTGACTGTCGAAAACGTACAACTATAAAATAATTTTAGCATATTGCATATATATATATATATATATATATATATATATATATATATATATATATATATATATATATATATATATATATATATATATATATATATATATTATTTATAATATATATTGTATTTTTATATATTGTATTTTTTTTTTTAACTGATGTTGAAGTTTTATGATTTATTATTGATGAGAAAAATACAGTCGGTACATTTTGTTTCTTATAATAATTTTAAATAATTTAATAATAATAAATTAATAATAATAATAATAATAATATTAATAATAATAAATACTATTTAATTGAGTCAGTGAAAAATGAGCAAGAGGGGGGGCGTGGCTTGCGCGCGTGCTGCATGGACGCTTGAGCTGAGAGCTCTCTGTACCCGGCCGACTCTTACCCCAGCATATCCGAGGCACAGCGACCTCTGACTCTCAACACTTACCGGAACACCTTGCTGAATACATCGGGAAGATGACCAGCCGTAAGAGGAAGGATGAGCGGGGCCCGAAAAAGCTCACGGCCTTCTTCTTTCCACAGCCGCCTTTCCCTGAGAGGATCCAAGATGGCGCCGCAGCGCGACATGACGGCGGGAGTCCTGTGGCCTACACGGATCTCCCTGATGCGGTCCCAGCGTCATCTCCTGAGGACTTCCCCTCGCTGCCTCCTATGCCGGACTCCTCTCCTGCAACACCGATATCGGGTAGCCCAGCGAAGTCGAGGATGCGCATGGACCCTGCTAATCCTCCCGAGATTGATGTGAGTACATCTTTTGCCTCTATGCACTCTATGACAGCACTTCAATCCTCTATTGCTGCGTTTCCCACTACTGGCCAGCCTGTCCTGGACACCACAATGAAAAACATGTTAATGACTTTCCAATCCTCCCTTATGGCTAATCTCACCACCATAATGGACAGATTCACTTATGAAATGAGACATATGGGCAGCAGGGTGTCACATATGGAGCATGGTATGCAGGAATGTGCTGAAACGGTTAATGACCTTGTGGACGCTTATCAGGAGCAAAGGGAGGACACAGAATGGATTAAATCCAAAATAGCGGATTTGGAGGATCGTTCGCGCCGCAATAACATCAAGCTGCGCGGCATTCCTGAATCAGTGCAGCCGAACGATCTTCTCCAGCATGCATCCACTCTTTTCTCTACTTTGGTCCCAGAATTGGCTCCTATCGAACTGACTATTGACAGAATTCACAGAATCCCTAAGCCCCGCCACCTGGAAGATTCTGTGCCAAGAGATGTGCTTTTGCGCATGCACTTCTATCCCGCCAAAGAAAAAATCCTCAAAGTATCCAGGCAGCTGGGAACACTACCTGATCCTTATGCAGCAGTGCAGCTTTACGCTGACTTGTCTCAGCATACCCTACAACAAAGGAGGCAACTAAAAACCCTCACAAAAGCCCTTTTCAATCATAAAATTCTGTATAAGTGGCGCCACCCGGCGACTTTGCTTGTTACTCATAATGGGATCCCGCACACCATATCCACCATAGAAGGAGGAATGCGGCTCCTTCACTCTTGGGGTATCATCCCGGATCCCCCGAGGAACTTCCATGATGGCTCTCAACATTCTTCCTCATCCCGCTCGAGACCTCAACAAGGACAAGGACGCCAAAATCATCGACCATGACAAGCTGTGCTTCCCTGCTTTCTCGTCTACTAGCCCGGCCGGGCTACAGCTCGTTCTTTATTCTGTTCCTGTAACCAGTTAATCCACCCTGGTGGATGTCCCCTGTTTCTTTATCAGTAGGCCTCTCCGTAGGATACCCCTACTGATCATCAGTCCACCTCGGCCACTCAACCCACTTACCGAGCATAGTTCAAGCAGCCTCATTTGGTTGCTCATCAGAGAAGTATTGCATACTCATTGTTCTTTTTTTTTTTTTTTTGTTGTTTGCTTCTATTTTTTTGTGTACCCCACCTTTAGTGCCCTCATTCACCAGCGGCAGTAACTCTCGGAACTAGTGACAGCGACTGAATCCGTCTGCCTTTTTGGACACCCCCAGGTACCTGGAGTCCTCACCAGTGACGCAAGACTCACTATAAGCTGCCTGCCATCGAGACTTCAGGTACGGTCTTCACCTTCTTGGACACATCACTGTCTTCAACTACACACTTTTACCAGCCATGTCTCTCAATGTTCTCTCCCTGAATGCCAGGGGCCTTAACCACCCTGTAAAACGGTCCTCGTTGTGGAAATCCGCTCTCTCCTTTCAGAGTGACATAATATGTGTGCAGGAAACTCATTTCTCCCAATCCGCAACTCCCAAATGTTCCCATACTCAATTTCCCCACATATATCTGGCGTCAAGCAAGAAAAAGCGCAAAGGGGTTCTAATAGCCATCCACCAGTCCCTGTCATACCAACTTCATGACTCTATCATAGACCCGAAAGGTCGTTACATCATTCTCCAGTGCATTATAGACAATCGCAATTTCACTTTGGTTAATCTCTATGCGCCTAATGTGCACCAGATGACCTTTATCCGATCGATTGTGGACAAAGCTAAATCCCTCCAATGGGGACATTTACTGCTATGCGGTGACTTCAATCTGGCTCCTGACAGTGCTATGTATTCATCTGCCTCTCCTAAAAAGCACAACACTTCCCTGTCCAAGTTTTTGTGGGAATCTGATTTGTATGACGCGTGGAGGTGCTGTCATGCGGGGGAGAGGGACTATTCTTACCTTTCCCCTCGTCACGGCACCTACTCGCGTATTGACCTGTGCATTACTGACAAGCATCTTTTGGATCATGTCTCTTCTATCGAGCTGCACACTGCCACCTGGTCGGATCATTCCCCCTTAAGCATATCGATTGCCTTGGGTGCTCCTAAGATGTCCACGTTTGTGTGGAAACTTCCTAGCTATCTTATAACCAATCCGGACTACGTAGCGGAGATTCAGAATCAACTGGATTACTTTATTAATGAAAATACCTTGCCTGATACCGACCCGGTGGTAGTGTGGAATGCTCATAAAGCTGTATTACGCGGTTTGTTTTTACAATTGGGCGCTAGAGAACGGAAAAGGAGAACGCAGCATTTAGATACCCTTACCAACAAACTAGCGTCCCTGGATGCACAAAACAAGACAGACCCTTCCCCAGTCCTTCAAGCTCAAATCTTTGCGACTAGACAGGAACTTCGGTCTTTCTTGCTGGAGAAGTACAGTTTCTCCCTCAAGAAATGGAAAGCCAACACATACGCCACCAGTGACAAAGCCACCAAAGCTATGGCCCTTCGAATTAAGGGTCAACGGATCAAATCCAAAATCCCTAGCATGATTCATCCCAAGACAAAAGAGAAATTGCTCAAACCTACACTTATAGCCAATGCCTTTAGTTCTTACTATGAATCCCTCTATAATCTTAGGTCGGATCCCTCGACCTTCCAACCGACCCCTGCGGACATTGACGACTTTCTCGCACAAATTGAACTCCCTTCCCTTTTGCCCCAAGATATAAACTCTTTAAACAGACCCTTCTCTGACTTGGAAATCAAGACTGCTATAGCTTCGCTTCCCAACATGAAATCACCTGGACCAGACGGGTATTCTTCGGAATACTATAAGAAATTTAGTGACACCTTGACCCCCCTTCTTCGTAATGTATTTAATTCTGCTGCCTCCTCCTCATCCTTTCCGAAGGAAATGTTAAGTGCATTAATTGTGACCCTGCCTAAGCCTGGGAAGGAACCTGATCAACCTCAAAATTTTAGGCCCATATCCCTGTTAAACATAGATGTGAAGATATACGCCAAAGTTATAGCCGCCAGATTGGTGGACCTACTTTCCCAAATTATACATAAGGATCAATCGGGATTCACTAAAGGTCGTCAAGCGTCAGACGCTACTAGGCGTGTGGTTAATATTATCCATCATGTGGGCCTCAATGGGACGCCTTCTCTGCTCCTATCACTGGACGCGGAGAAGGCGTTCGATAGGGTCCACTGGGGGTTTCTATCAGCCGTCCTTCAAAAATTCGGATTTCGTGGATTTATTCACGACGCCATTATGGCCTTATACTCCACGCCCTCTGCAGTAGTCCGTACAACGGAAGCTATTTCTACTCCGTTTAATATCACCAATGGCACTAGGCAGGGATGTCCACTCTCCCCCCTGATTTTTAACATGATTATGGAAACTTTAGCCACACATATCCGATCCAATCCCAAAATCTCTGGTTTACTTATGGGTGATCAACACCATAAAATTAGTCTCTTCGCGGATGATGTGATACTTATGATATCAGAACCAACTACGTCCCTCCCGGAAATTCAAGGGATTCTTCAGTGGTTTGGAAAGGTCTCCTTTTATAAAGTAAATGAGTCCAAGTCCAACATATTGGGTATTGGCATTAATGCCACCATGCGTAACTTGTTGCAACACCAATTCCCGTATGCGTGGGCAGACCAAAGCATATCCTATCTGGGCGTACAATTAACTGCATCTACGAAACAGCTATTTCACCACAATTTCCTTTCTGCTCGCACTAAATTGCAGGACAACCTCAAGCATGTAGCTTCCTTTGAATTCTCCTGGTTGGGGCGTTTAGCAGCGTTTAAAATGATGTATTTTCCCCAATTACTGTACCTCTTTCGTACCCTTCCGATCCCCCTCCCAAAGACTTATCTTAGATCTCTTCAGTCCCTACTGTCCAAATATATATGGCAAAACAAAAAACCCAGGTGTGCTCACGTTAAACTGATTAAACATCGTCTGGCGGGTGGAGCGGGATACGTGGACATCTCTGACTATTACCTGGCATCAGTTTTGTCTCCACTGCGCGATTGGTTTAGGGAGGCGCCTACTACACTGTGGTGCGCAATGGAGGCTACATATTGCACCAGGCAGAAATTGTCTGACTGGTTGTTGGCGACTACCCTAAGCCCCAAGTTGCCTTCCTTTCTTCCTCCATTCATGACTGCAGCAGCTAGGGCGTGGAGAATCCTTGTGGCACAAGATGCCTCTACAACTTCCCCACTCCATATCCCCTTGTCAGCATTACACTCGCTTATTCCTCACGTTGACCTTTCCGTTTGGCAAATTAAAGGCATTACCCATCTCGGGAAACTATACGACGGCCCCAACCTGATTCCATTTAGCACCCTCCAAGCGAAATTCGACCTTCCTGGATCCGCAGTATTCACATATCTTCGGGTGTCACATTTCCTCAATTCTGCCCAGTTAGGGCCCGCGACTATTCCTACCCAGGCTTTGCGGTTCTTGGTAGACTCAGGATACTCTGGTCAGAAAGGCATTACGGTCTTTTATAATCTTTTCCAATGTAAGACGTTCTTCACCAAGTCTGTTCCCCACACTCAATGGGAAAGGGATATTGGTCAAGAATTTTCTGTCACACAATGGAGCAGAGCTATTCGTTCCATCTATGCAGCCACTAGTTGTGTCAAACTTTTGGAGTTACACATAAAATTTTCCCTCAGATGGTACCTCACGCCTTCCAGAATTTGCAAGTTTGATCCCCAGAACGACGGTAAATGCTGGCGTATGTGTGGGCAAGATGGTACGCTTTTCCATGTCCTGTGGCGCTGTCCAAAACTTACCCGATATTGGGCCCAGGTTTTCAAGTTATTGGCGGAAGTCTTACACTGTCCAACCGCAATCAAACCCGGTCTAGCCTTACTTAATCTTGAGATTGAGCAGATTCCTACTCTCTGTAGACATGTTGCGACCCACATACTGTTAGCAGCCAGGCTCACTGTGACACGCGCTTGGAAACAAGCCAATCCACCGACTATTAAAGAAGTCATTGATCTTATCAATACCCATTTCACATTTGAAAGATCACTTTCCCTCAAGAACCGAGCTAGGGCCACTGTAAAAGCCCAGTGGAAACCATGGTGTGACTGGATGGAGCATTTGACATTAAGCTCAGATCTGTTATGAATACCTACCTTGACATGTTCCTTATCATACTCTGCGGGGAGGGGAGCGGCTACCCAGACACGCTCTCCGCGCCTGGGCACAGTTTGGTTCCCAATAGGGGTGCCCAGGTGGGGGAAGCTAAGATCTATCTGGTATAATGGAGATCTCTCCGAGTGGCCCAATGGTATGACCTTCATGGTTTGGTCATGATGATTATGTCAAATGTCCAATATTGATATTGATATGGTGTTCAGAAAGGCGCGGAATCCTAATTGTTGTTTATGCATTACCTAGTTGCTACCGACTATGGTTGCTATTTTGAGCGGTCCCTGCCTAGTTCACCTCGACAATGCCTAAATGTGTCCTTTTATTACTACTGACTTACACTTGATTCTATTACTGTAATAGTTATTACGTTTGTTAGTGTTTCTATAACTTCTTCACCTTGTCTGCATTGATGTAAGTACCCCTGTTGTTGGTACGAATGTGGTAGCTTGCACGCTACTTGTTTTATAATGTTTTGAAAATTTTAATAAAAATAATTTGAAAAAAAAAAAAAATGAGCAAGAGCTTGCAATCATTTAAAAAAACTTTCCAGATAATTTGCATTGCCAATATGATTTAAAGCTGAACTCTTGGCTAAGCAAAGTCCAATTATATTCATCATGTGTATTCTTCCTTCAATCTTGGTGTGCTTTGTGTATTTCTTGCAGGTCCGTGCAATAATCAAGTGTGAGTCTTTTTTTTTTTTTTTTTTTTCGGTGTGGGACTTTACCTGTGCAGGAGCTTCCTGTAATAATGCCAGTGGAAGCACCAACAGGGAATACTCCAGTGGAGCCGCTGGATTGTTCGCATGTTGCTCCTGAACTGCTAAAGTGTTGACCAGCCCCGTATCTGATTACGAATAACACCAACACACCTTGAAACAAAAAATTAAATGGGATATATTAAAATAAAAGCTTTGTAGAAGAAATAGGGTAAGAAAAAATATATATTTGCAAACACCATTCTACACAGGGTACCCTGAACAAGGTATCTGGGGTCAATCCTCACAGCCACCTGAAAGTTTACCAATCTTAGGCCAGCCATAGACTGAATAAAATGTGATCAGTTCAGCAGGAACAAGCCAAATTTTGATCCATCTTTGGGCAGGCTGGTTGTACAGTGGGCACACTAGGCCAAGGTGAGGAATGCTACTGACACATTCACAGGAGGTAATGACTTTCAGAACAGGGTAGAGTAGTACGAATCCCTTTAGCAAGGATGGTACAGCCTAGCTGAACCTGTAAGTACCTACCTAATCACTCACCTGTGAACTTGAACTCAGTCTGGCCGGCATTGGTGCCCTTAGTCTCTCTCCCCCTTCCCTTCTAAAGGTTTTGGTGAACCCAAATAAGAAAAGTAAAGCAACCATAAACACTTGGCCAAAATGAGAAGACAACCACCGCTCAGGTGAGCAATCCTGGTGCTGGCCCGGCTCACCACCGCTGCAACAGTAGAAATGAAGAAGACATCAGGCGCACACCACCAGCTGCTAGGAAGATGAATCCTTTATTAACCACTTGACGATTGCCCGCTGCTCCTGGGCAAAGCGACGTAGCTCTACGTCGCTTGCTCTCAGGAGGCTAGGGGGCGAGCGAGCACCGCTGGTGGTGCACTCCCGCCCCTGATCGTCAGCCGGGGAGCCAGTGCGGGTGTCAGGCGGCTCCGATTGCTGCCTGACACCGGTGAGCTCCCCTCGCTGACAGAGAAGGACGGACGGCTGATGTAAACACAGCCGTCCGTCCTTCTCCCTCGGATGATCACAGAGATTATGTGATCCTGCTATATAGGATCACATGTTTCTATGGTCATCTCACAAGCCACGCCCCCCACAGTTAGAATCACTCTCCTAGGGTCACATTTAACCCCTTGATAACCAATAGTATTAGTGACCAAATAAATAATTATTGCTAAATTATAAGATTGCGCGCAACTAAAACACTAATATTAGTGGTATGGTGCAAAAATGCAAAACAAAGTGCAAAATATGCAAAAAAAAAAAAATGTTTGAGTGATGGTAAATCAATACCCAAAAGTCCATTAAATAAAGTCCATAAACTGTGAAACCGATTATCCAAATATCAAGAGACTCTAGATATACAGTGAGTAGCAATATACACCTCCACCAGATCACCCAGAGTGTGTATGTGCTTACCAGAAGCTATGGACCCCTTATTATAGGGGGTCAATAAGGCAGATATGGTCATGGACACCAGGCATCAAAGAAAGGCTCCACCTCCACGTATTCACAAAAGATTCCGCTTAAATAACCTGGAAATGGGGCTCCCATCCAGCATACCAGGAAAAAGAAAGGTCTCGATAGTGAAGTACGTTTAATTAAAGTAATTTTATTAAGAGATGGATGCACTTACATTATGTAGATAAAAGCAGGGTATTAAGGATATAATAGAACGGTCTCCAATTCACGAACGCCACGGACGCCTTCCGCGTTCCATAAGCGTGTCAGGGGGAGCCGGAAATATGTTGGCGCAGTCACAGGTCCTTACGTCCCGACGCGTTTCATCAGCACGTTGACTGACGTCATCAGGGTCAATAGTATTAACCCCTTCCCTGCCAATGACATTATTACAGTAACAGTGAATATTTTTAGCACTGATTACTGTAGTAATGTCACTGGTACCCCCAAAAGTATCAAAAATGTCAGTTAGGGGACCGATCTGTCCGCCGCAATGTCGCAGTTCCACTAAAATTCACAGATTGCTGCCATTACTAGTATAAAAAAAAAACAATAAAAATGACACAAATCATTCCTGTAGATAGTAGGCGCAATAACTTTTCTGCAAACCAATCAAAATACGCTTATTGCGATTTTTTTTACCAAAAATATGTAGCAGAAAACAAATTGGCCTAAAATGTTAAAAAAATAATTTTTTTACATTTTTTGTTTGGGAATGTCATATAGCAGAATGTGAAAAATATTGTTTTCTTTTTTCAAAATCGTCGCTCTTTTTTTGTTCATAGCACAAAAAATAAAAATCGCACAGGTGATCAAATACCACCAAAAGAAAGCTGTTTTTGGGAAATAAAGGACATCAATTTTATGTGGGTACAGCGTCGCACGACCGTGCAATTGTCTGTTAAAGTAACACAGTGCTGAATCGCAAAATAGGGCCTGGTCATTAAGCAGGAAAATCTTCCAGTCTTAAAGTGGTTAACATACCTCAAATGTACACAGGATACAGAGATAGACACGTTTCACACTTTCACTTTCACTTGGCCAGAGACCTTTTACCACTCCAGTAGCTCTGTCTGAGTTTACTTTCAGGAACCTGTGTGTTGAGGGGGCCCCCATGTGGGAGCGCCCAATAAAATACATATACGTTTTTGGTTGTGTTGCACCCTCCTTGGTAGGTCTAGAAGAGAGAATATAGTTTTTTGGGTCTTTCAGTTTGCCAGAGAGATTGCCAGGTAAATGTATACTGCTCTCTGCCTACCAGAGAGCAGGATCTGTTAGTGAGGTCTGCTCATGGTGCTCAGGTGCAGCTCAGCTTGTCTGAAGTGTTTCACACTGTTCCAATAAGGAGACATATTGGACAGTGGGAGGAAACCTGACAAATGAGTGCACATGCATTTACTACAGCCCTGGTGATTGGCAGAGAAAGGTGCCCTGGTGCATGCTGGGATACTGTATAAATAAAAAGGGCACATGTGCTCGGGGTCTTTCAGCTGGAGAGCAGGGTCCCAGAGGGAGGGGGTGGCTGCCACTCCTCTGTAGAAGCTGCCATGCGGCATCAGGTGACCGACCTAAGGGCCTGAGAGTCAGAGAGGAACTGAACCCAGATGTCTTGCAGAGCCGGAAAGGATGTTATTCTGCCTACAGTGAGTACAGATCTGTGTCGTGGGGCCTGTCCTATGAGGGCCACCCTTTCTGCTAGAAGAGTCAGTGGATGGGTGTCAGTCAAGGGGATGCTAGAGGGTGTCCTGAAGATAATGTAGTTGCATTAAATCTGCTGCAATAGAGAGCAAGAGGACTTAATTCTTCCATACAAGTGGCAGTATGGTCAAAGCAATGTGTCTTCTTCCACAAATAACCTGGTGAGGCCAAGTGAGAGTTGTCCTTATCTACTGTGAATATTTCAAGTTGGAGTATCCCACTATTCTCTTCTCCCATCCAAGTTCCACAATAAATATAAAACCAAATCCCCTGGACTGTTTATTGAGTAACGAGCCATTGGTAGTAAGGATGGATGTGTGCACTGTCCCTAAGTGACTGTGTGCTGGTAATCAGAGAAGACCCCATAAGTAATTATACAGTAAGCCCTACAGAAACAGTGCTACAGTTAACATGACAAAATGTGGAAAATTTTAAAGGGTATGAATTTTTTAAGGCACTGTAGCAGTTTGAGGTTTAAGACAAACCATTTCCCACTGACAGGACACTGACATGATCAGCTTTTTTTATTTATATCAATAGTCTTAAAGACTTTTCTGCGCATGGAAGAACCAATGCAAATATTAGCAGCCAGCACCAAAAAGGCTGATTACACACCATAAATAATAAAATTACGTAAAAGGGTGCAGCGCTAATCAAACATAGAGATAAAATCCATACATAAAAAGCCCAATAAAAAGAAGTTGATAGCGTAGAATCCCCACATCAGCTTCTGTGAGATGGAAACAGACACACTCATCACCACTGTGAAGGGGCAAACCTGCTTACTGGAAGCTATTGACCCTCAGATTATAGAGAGGTCCAAACAGCATAGTTGAAATCTGACGCAAGATGAACACTAAAAACTCCAGCTAAATTTACAGGTGCCATTCATCATTGAAAGCCGTTGTATTAGGGGGGGTCCCCTGGTCTTATAGCAAAGAGTCCTGCATTTCCAGTAATAATAAAGGACCCACAATAATACCTCAGGAGGGTGCAATACGCCTTGTAATATTTAAAATAACTACTTATTAAAAAGAATAACACCCACACATGATATAGTCATGCAAGGCACGGCAAACACATTTTCAAAAATGGCTGCGGCGTGGGGCATGCTTACGTCATGTGCTGCTGTCCCACCTTGCGCGTTTCGTCATACTTTGACGTCATCAGAAGCGTGATGCCCTGACGTGAGCACACTATAAATACCCCAAAGGCTGGGAAAGACCGACCGAAAATTAAACATCTTCACAATCCGTTCCATCATGCGCACCAAACCTCAGAAATAGAATCAATCTTCCAGTCACATGATTCCATCAACTGGACCTTAACCAGAAACCCGGTGTTCCCTGTCAAACCTTGAGCATTTTGTCATAGTTTGACGTCATCAGAGGCTTGACACCCTGACATGAGCAAACTATAAATACCCCAAAGGCTGGGAATGACCGGCTGGAAATTCAACATCTTCACAATCCGTTCCAAGATGCGCTCCAAACCTCAGAAATAGAATCAATCTTCCAGTCACATGATTCCATCAACTGGACCTTAACCAGAAATCCGGTGTTCCTGTCCCACCTTGCGCGTTTTATCATACTTTGACATCATAAGAATTGTAACGCCCTGACGTGAGCACACTATAAATACCCCAAAGGCTGTGAATGACCAACCGGAGGTTCAACATCTCCACAATCCATTCCAAGATGCGCTCCAAACCTCGGAAATAGAATCAATCTTCCAGTCACATGATTCCAACAACTGGACCTTAATCAGAAATCATGTGTTCCTGTCCCACCTTGTGCGTTTCATCATACTTTGACGTCATCAGAGGCGTGACGCCCTGACGTGAGCACACTATCAATTCCCCAAAGGCTGGGAATGACCAGCCAAGAATTCAACATCTTCACAATCCGTTCCAAGATGCCCGCCAAACCACGGAAATAAAATGAATCTTCTAGTCACATGATTCCATCAACTGGACCTTAACCAGAAATCCGGGGAAAGAATCAAACCACGGTAATAACCCCAACAAAAATATATAAAATTAAACCAATCATCTGTCCAATAATGGGCTTCATAAATGGGAAAAAGTCAATACCATAATTCAATTAACCACATTACTTAAAAATCAAACACTGGGTTTGCTATGTATTAAAATAAGGCAGTCTTGTGGAGAAGTTGAAAAAACAACAACTGATATATAATATATTTTAAAACAACCACATTCCTCAAAAAATGTATAAAACATTCTAAAAAGGAAAGCAATATAACCTATTAATGTAAAACCTTTATCCTAAAAGGGAAAAACCAACTGTTGCTGTAACTGATTATAAAGCTTGAGCTGGATTTTGGCTTCAATTTGTTAGTGTAAGTATGCCATACAACACTTTCCTCCCCCTAGATTAACAATGCTGCTGTCCAAATGTACCCCTGTGCTTTTTCATCCAGAGTGGAGGTATTCTAATACAGGAGGTGAGTTACTGGCCAGATCACCATGTGAAAAAGAAGGAAAAAAGACTAAAAAAAAAGAAAACTGATGCAGCCACCACATCTAATTTTTGGTTATTGAGTCAATACAACTTTAATATGAGAAATGCATGAAGGTAAAAAAAAAAAAAAAAAAAAAAAAACACAGACTTTAGAACCACTTTAATCAATCAGCCACTAAAGAGGCTAGGCCCCAAAGGCTAGATGTTGGCCACATCCTTGTTGCAAAGGCAAAAGCCAAAGACCCCACCAGAAAGTTGACAGGCATATTACTTATAGCATGTCCCAATCCATGGATGACATGCACACCGGGATTGGCTAGAGCTGCCTCCCTGACTCCCTGACTCAGCCCTCTGGATTATTTAGTTTGGCAGATGTGCTCAGAGACTCTACTTTCTCCTTATAAATTAATGCTGGGCTGACCCCGTGTTTTGTACCAAAGGGGAGGAACTTTTTATTTTTAGGGTCCTTGCATACAGTACTGAGGTATGAACACTGGAAGAAAGTTCCTGCGAAAAAAAATTTGAAAATGTTCCATATATGTGCAAATAAAAATGATTCTAGCTATAGTAAAATCTACTATGTAGTAATGCAGATTTTGTTGGGGGTTTATTCTACTAATCTAAACACAGTACAGGCCCATTGAAAGTAATAGACTGCATACTTCGAGGCATGGACTCTACTAGACTTCTAAAGGTATGCTGTGTTATCTAGCAACAATCTGTAAATTGCAGATCCTTTAAGCCTTCAAGGTTCGGGATGAGGCCTCCATGGATTGGACTTGCTTTTCCAGCACATCTCACAGATGCTCGATTGAATTGGGATCTGAAAAATTTGGAGGCCAAGTTAATACCTTGAAGAAATCTTCTATTGTAGGCACTCTTGGCTGTGGACACGGGTCAGCATGGTCATCCTGACCGGTCTGAAGCTTCACAGCCCATTACACAACAAACTGCGATACTCTGTTTGTTCTGACACCTTTCTATTAGAACCTGCATTAACTTTTCCAGCAATTTGAGCTCCAGTAGCTCCTCTATTGGACCAGACTTCATGGTCAAGTCTTCGCTACCCTTGTGCATCAATGAGCCTCTGCTGCCCTTGACCATGTCACTGGTTCTCCGGTTTTCCATCCTTGGACCACTTTTAGTACTGACTATTACAGACCTGGATCATCCCACAAGAGCTGTTTTGGAGATGCTCTGACCCAGTCATCTAACCGTTACAATTTGGCCCCTGTCAAAGTCACTCAAATTCTAATGCTTACCCTTTATTTCTGCTTTTAACATAATCAACTTCAGGGATATGTTAATTTGTTGCCTAATATATCCCAACCAACTTCTATTCTGATTCTTATTTTTATTATTAATATTAAAAGTTTAGAGAGAATTTTCTTTCTTTTTTTTTTTTTTCCCCTACAGTTTATTTCAAAATTTTATTTTTTGAAGGGTTAGATATACAGTGTACATCTGTTCCCAATGTCAGCTCACGAATTCTAGATTCAATTAGAAATAGACCATGAACAACATGATAGGATTCTGGAAATCAAATAGCATTGCCCTTACTTTAATTTGCTTCTGCAGGACAAAAATACCAACATTTCCACTGAGACATAAGTTGCACCTGCCCAGAAACATTAATGCTAAGCTCAGAGATGGAAAACTTCATACCCAGTGCCCATCACAAAGGGGAGAACATTTGGGATCACCTTGAGTTGCCTTCTCATGGAGCTCTTCACAAGATGTTCTCATTGTAAAAAAAAACCTGTTACTTTGTAAAAAGTTTGTGATTGGATTTAAAGGCTAAATCTGCCCCAGACCATAATATCATGTGTGGATGGATGCAGGCCAGTTACAGTACGTTAACAAGTGCTTTGCCTTTTTAGTGTAACTACGAGCATAATGCAGACTATTGATAGCTGTAACAGAGCAGTTTTTTTTTCTCAGTTTCCTCTGAAAATGTTTATGTATTTATTTATTTTTTATTGTTATTACTTATTAATCCTGTCAATAGATCTGCTAATTTGCCATTTACTTTGTGAGACCAAGCTGTCCAGGAAAAGTTTCAGTTACGGGGATTGGGACATATCTCACAACACTGACAAGAGTGAGTACTGTGGTCAGATTTTAATAATTATTATTTAAACATTTTTTTTTCCCCCAAAAAAACATGTTGCTGTAACAGCTTAAAAAAATGTTAGCAGGAGTTAGACTTTAAGCTGGTTGTCCGTTACTTAAAAAAGAAAACCGGGCAAAGCACAAATTTGATGAAACATTCAATAAGCTTTTGATATTACCATCTTAAATATGCTAGCTTTAACCACTTTACCACCGGAGGATTTTGCTGTCTTACGTCCAGGCCACTTTTTTGCGATTCGGCACTGTGCAACTTTAACTGACAATTGCGCGGTCGTGCAATGCCGTACCCAAACGAAATTTACGTCCTTTTTTTCCCACAAACAGAGCTTTCTTTTGGTGGTATTTGATCACCTGTGCGATTTTCATTTTTTGCGATATTAATTTAAAAAAGCCACAATTTTGAAAAAATAACAATATTTTTCTACTTTGACAGTTAAAAAATATCCAATATATTCAATTTTTGTCATATATTTAGGCCAAAATGTAATTAGCTACATGTCTTTAACAAAAAAATTCTCAATAAGCGCATTTTTAACCGCTTTATGACCGGAAGGTTTTACCCCATTCCTGACCAGGTCATATTTTGTGATTCGGCACTGCGTTACTTTAACGGACAATTGCGCGGTCGTGCAACGCTGTACCCAAATTACATTTATGTCCTTTTTTCCCCACAAATAGAGCTTTCTTTTGGTGGTATTTGATCACCTGTGCGATTTTTACTTTTTGCGCTATAAACAAAAAAATAGCGTAACATTTGCAAAAACAACAATATTTTTCACATTTTTTTATATGAAATTCCACCCCCAAAAAAATTTAAAAATCAAAAATTTTTTATAATTTTAGGCCAATTTGTTTTCTGCTACATATTTTTGGTAAAATAAAATCGCAATAAGCGTATTTTGATTGGTTTGCACAAAAGTTATTGCGTTTACTAAGGGAAAGATTTCTGTCATTTTTTGGTGTTTTTTTTTTTTAACGAGTAATGGCAGCGATCTGCGATTTTTTTTGCGGGACTGCGACATTGCGGCCGACAGATCGGATCCTTGACTGACATTTTTTACACTTTTGGGGGTACCAGTGACATTACTACTGCTATACATATGCACTGTTACTGTAAAAATGACACTGGCAGGGAAGGGGTTAATTTTTATTGGAGAGGGAGGGGTTAATGTATGCCTGGTGCTTACTAACGTGTGTGGGGGGAGGTGACTGAGTGACACAGGGACAGATCGCAGGTTCAGCTATGCTGAACCCTGCAATCTGACCCTGCCTGTCACTTAGGAGATCCGCCCGCTTTGTTTACACAAGCGGGCGGATCTCCACACTAGATCCCCGACGATCTGGGAAGAGCAGCGGTGATCACCACCTCTCCTCCCCTGGCCCGACTCCCGCTGTGACTGAATACAGCGGGAGCGAGCCTCCAGTGGCGCGCGCGCGCTGCGAGAGAGGGGAATGTCTGGTGACGTAACGAGCCACTTTGCCGCAGTACAGTCAACGTGACTGGTCGGCAAGTGGTTAATGTCAAATTCTTTGTCAAATATTTTTCTTTTAGATCCTACCATTTCTCCTATTTTTTCCTTATTTCTTGTGCTAAACCGATGACACCATGGACGTGCTGCTGAGCTTAGCATTGTTGGCCCTGGGCGTTGTTCCTTCTCATTCATCTATATGGAGCCATCATCATATTGCTGAGTCCATTAACCAGAAATGTGTTGTTGGCCAGGACAACTCCTCCTCTCATGTAGAAAGCAGGGATGGAGAAAAGAGGGGAACGTAGGAGACCGCCCACTGACCAGACAAGAACAAGCAATAGTAAGGGATCAGAGGTCATGTACCTTCAAAGAAAATATTTAAGAACATTTTTTTTTCTAGAGATTTTTGGAATAAGTGAAATGGTTTGCTGATTTAGGGTAATGGTGAGGGAGCTTTTTATGTTTCTAGTTGAGAGGCTTTCCTTACACTTTAAGCCTAGGCTCACATACACGCACAGCCCCAGGGGCGTAACTACAGGGGTTGAAATTGCAACCGGGCCCCATGCTCCAGGGGTCATGTGCGGCTCCCCTGTACACCTGGATAGGAGGGGGGGGCAGCATATAGAGAAATCACTGTCCTCCTTTTTCCTTCTGTAGCTGCAGGAGGAAAATGGAGGAGATTGGTTCCTCTGTATGCTGCCCCCGCCACTCCTCCTATCCAGTTCACGTGTGTTCTGCTGCCTCTGAGCCCCTGTGTGCTCCCCTGGTCTCCCCCCCCCGGTCCCCCTCCCCCCCTTACTGTGCTCCCTCCCCTCTCCTGCCGGCTGCTGCAGGGGATGTGTCACAATAGAGAACCAGGAAGGGGTCGGTAAATATGTAATTTACCAGCTCCTTCCTTTTCTGAATGGACAGAGTCATAGTCAGTGACATTGTAAAAAAATAAAATAAAATGATAAAAAAGAATACAATAAAATACCAAAAAATAAAAACTACCGACACCAGTGGGTGAACTTCCAGGATCGCAAAGGTCACACTTGCATTCCACCACCATCGGGGGGCCCCAAGATGGCAGGAAGGGAGCCCAATGTAGAACTTGTGAAAGGGTCCCGCTGCAGGACTGTAATAAAGGGCCTCGCAATGAGAGTAAAGAGCCCCAGGCTTGAAGGGAAGGGCCCCGGCCAGGGGTTCAGGGGGCTCTTTATGGTTTCTTGCACCGGGGCCCTGAAGGTTCTAGTTACGCCTCTGCACAGCCCTCTTTATTAGGTACACCTTGCTAGTACCAGGTTAGACCCCCATTTGCCTTCAAAACTGCCCTAATTTATCCTGGCATAGATTCAACAAGGTGTTGGAAACATTCTTTAGAGATTTTGGTCCATAGTGACATGATAGCATCACGCAATTGCAGCAGATTTGTCGGCTGCACATCTATGATGCAAATCTCCCGTTCCACCACATCTCAAAGGTGCTCTATTGGATTGAGACCTGGTGAGTGTGGAGGCCATTGGAGTACAGTGACCTCATTGTCATGTTCAAGAAACCAGCGGTGAGATGATTTGAGCTTTGTGACATGGTGCATTATCTTGCTGGAAGGAGCCATCAGCGCCCCTGTGCCCCATTGATGGACCGCCACTGGTTAAGAGGCCAATGACAGCAGTCCTTTACCACATGATCACTCTGTCCAATGACGAAGCGATTACTTGTCAACAAACAGGCGCATTTCCGTTTGAGCTCCTCCCTTCTCCTCAAACAGATTGGTACAGTGTGCGAGGAGAGGAGGGAGCTAGTGCAGCAGTGCTTGTGGGCTGAATCTGAAGTGCTTGCAGCGCTGATCTGTGCCCATCCATGGCTCATCTATGCCCATCCATGCCTCATTTTATGCTCATCCATGGCTCATCTATGCCTCATTTTTGCTTATCCATGCCCATCCATGCCTCATCCATACTCATCCATGCCTCATTCATGCTCATTCATTCCCCATCCATGCCCCATCCATGCCCCATCAATGCCTCATTAATGCCCACCCATGCCTCATCTGTGCCTATCTATTCCCATCCGTGCCTAATCCATGCCTCATCTGTGCCCTTCCATGCCACATTCATGCCGCATTAGTGCTCATCTGTGCCACATCCATGCCTCATCCATGCCCATCCATGCCACATCAGTGCCCATGCATGCCTCATCCATGCCTCATCAGTGCTCATTCATGCCAAATCCATGTCACATTAGTGCTCATCTGTGCCACATCAATGCTCATCTATGCCACATCAATGCTCAGCTGTGCCACATCAGTGATCATCTATGCCACATCAATGCCCATCTGTGCCACATCAGTGCTCATCCGGGCCTCATCCATGCCACATCAGTGCTCATCAGTGCCTCGCCCATGCCACATCAGTGCTCATTTACGCCTCATTGATGCCACATCAGTGCTCATCCTTGCCTCATCTATGCCACATCAGGTGTCACCCATTACCTCATCAGTGCTAATCTGAGTCAAACCAATGCCACATCACTGCTCATCTGTGCCTCATGCATGCCACATCAGTGCTCATTCACGCCTCATCCATGCCACATCAGTGCTCATCTGTGCCTCACCCATGCCACATCAGTGTTCATCCGTACTACAATAATGCCACATCAGTACCCATCCATCCCACATCCTTGCCACATCAGTGCTCATCCGTGCCACATCAGTGGTCACTCGTGCCTCATCAGTGCTCATCCATGCCATATCAGTGCTCATCTGTGCCTTATCCCTGCCACATCAGTGCTCACCCATGCCTCATCCTAGCTACATCAGTGCTCATACATGCCTCATTCATGCCACATCGGTGCTCATCTGTGCCACATCAGTTCTCATCTGTGCTTCATCCATGCCACATCAGTGTTCATCCATGCTACAATAATGCCACATCAGTACCCATCCGTCCCACATCCATGCCACACCATAGCTATACAGGGATGCTATCCACAGGAACGAGGCCCAACCTAAGCAATATGGCTTGTAGATATGCCCAATCCACTCTATAGAAGGCCTTCTCAGCGTCAGTAGATAGTAGAAGGCAAGGTGGGCAGTCAATCTGCGAGTTTGCACAATGGATCAGCTGTATTGCCCGGTTGGAGTTGTCCCTGGCCTCCCTTCTTGCTATGAATCCTGTCTGGTCAAAATGTATTACAGTCGGTAGAATGGGTTTCAAGCAATTCGTCAAGATCCGCGCTAATATCCTAATATCATTATTCAGTAGCGAGATCGATCTATAGCTACTTGGTGTTGTAGGGTCCTTCCCTTTTTTTGGGAGAATTGTGATGTGGGCCAATAGGGCCTCTTTAGGGATTTTTGTTCCAGAGGCCAGGGCGTTGTAGTCTGTACACATAGGGCTAGAGAGGAGGTGAAAAAATGTACGGTAATAGGCATTTGTAAACCCATTAGGTCCTGGGCTCTTTCCATTTGGCAGATCTTTATCATTCACCTCTCTCTCTGTCAGGGAAATAGGCTCTTCTAGCTTCTTACTAATTTGTGTCGTAAGTCGAGGGACCTGCGCCTCATTGAGATACTGTGATAGAAGCTCCGCTTTTTGGATGGGTGTGGACTCGGCGAGTGCATCAGGGAGGTGATAGAGTCAGGCATAAAATGATTTGCCTTTTAATTTGTATTATATGTATTCTCCAAGTTGGGGATACCATGTCTTTATTGAATCCGTAGCTATGGCAGTTAGTTTAGCAATAAACTATTGATGTGTTTTTATAGGATACGCTATATTAAATCTAGCAAACAGCATAACATATTAAAACACATCATTTTGTATTACCTAGAATTCCAGGGATAGGCTTCAAGCCGGCAGACAATTATAATGCTGCATACACCATATCCTGGTGTTTTACGTACAGTCATTAGTCATGCTATAAAGACTATTTATAGTAAGATCTGTGCACACTTATTGGAAGAACAGCAGGGTAACCGGCTTTTGGCTGAATTTTGCTTTTTTTTTTTTTTTTTGCTTGTATTTACTTGACTGAGAGAGAAAGAATAATCCTCTATGGAGACACTAGATGGAAGCAAACTGAGTTT
Organism: Pelophylax lessonae; assembly: GCF_965119305.1. NCBI lineage: Eukaryota > Metazoa > Chordata > Amphibia > Anura > Ranidae > Pelophylax > Pelophylax lessonae. The sequence continues at coordinate 15,829 of NW_028119534.1, read as the reverse complement.
TTCTTTTCCATTACAAAGAAATTAGATTTGCCGTATGAGACGAAGGGTAGCAGCATGGTCTTACAGCAGTTACAAGGAGCATTGTTTGTAAAAGCATCCATAGACAATAAAACAGAGCTCAATGCAAAAAAAAAAAAATAGACCAATAAAAGATTAAATAAAAAAAAGCAGCTTTTGTTGCAATACTCACCTTCAGTATGAAGCTGCCCCTTGCAGTACCCACTTTCCACCAGTAGATGTCTTCAGTCTTCTAGGTCAAAGACAGCCAGCACCATTTAAAGCACTTCCTCTGAGGCCAGACTGTCATCAATCCACCCCCAGCCTGTGACTGGGCAGTGAAGAAGAAGCAGCACTGTGATTGGCTCTCTGCTTTCTCCATATATGTCTACGGTGCCAGAACAAGCCAGGAAATTAGTGCTTGTTTGTGCATGCAAATTTGTTTGTGTAAAATAAAAAAAATGAATTTTTTTCTTTGAAGGGATAATAATAGATTTAAAATCCTGAGATATATTTTCTGCAAACCTTTTTGATCCTTCAGGAATATAGAAAATTTAGTCACTGACAATATGCCTACTACAGAAGATTTCATTAAGCAGACAATGGAGATCATTTATAAGTGCTATATTAGATGTAGACTTTCGCTCTGAACTTTAATGGATAACTTTCACAGGAAGGTTTTGTTTCACTGTGCTGTAATTAGTACCTTAAAAAATGTGATTTTTATTTATGTATTTTTTGATGAGTGAGATAAGGCCATTGGCAGGAAATTTAAATATCTTCTGTCCGTTCTCAGAATTGCCTATTTTAATACAGAAGGGTTCATCTTATCTTTCATGAATATGAAATTATATAGAATCGAAAATGATTAGATGCATTCGAAGGCAAAGATATTACTACCGTTCACTTTATCTCTTTACAGAAAATGATTACTTGTAAAATGGGACAAAACTGGGATTTAAGAGAATCCATTTGCTTAACTCTTAACGGGACGGTCACCCATACGTGGCCAGCGTATTTTATATATCTCCTTAGGATTCCTCATTTCAGAAGGGTATTGTTACATAGTTACATAGTTAGTGAGGTTGAAAAAAGACATCAGTCCATCCAGTTCAACCTATGATTTGTGTGTGTGTTTGCTGTTAACCGTACATTGTATACCCCTGTATGTTGTGGTCTCTAAGGTGCCCATCTAATAGTTTTTTGAAACTATCGATGCTCCCCACTGATACGACTGCTTGTGGAAGAGAATTCCACATCCTTACTGCTCTGACCGTGAAGAACCTCTTACGTATTTTAAGGTTAAACCGTTTTTCCTCTAATTTTAGTGAGTGGCCACGTGTCTTATTGTATTCCCTTTCCCTAAAAAGTGTGTTCCTTATGCTAGGGTCATCACCAGTACAGTATTTGTACATTGGTATCATATCCCCCCTCAATCGTCTCTTCTCCAGAGAGAATAGGTTCAGTGCTTGTAGTCTTTCCTCATAGCTGATGTCCTCCATTCCCCTAATTATTTTTGTTGCCCTTCTCTGGACTCTTTCCAGTTCCAGCACATCCTTCCTGAGGACCGGTTGCCAGAACTGGACAGCATACTCCAGATGTGGCCGGACCAGAGTCTTGTAGAGTATTGCTCTCACTATTTTCTAAAAATTATACTCGCGCCAAAGAAAAAGTGTATGCAAAATCAAGTTAAAATGTGCAATATTTATGGCTGCTGCGGGCCACTAAAGGGCATGTGATATATGTAAACATTACCGCAACTAAGACGTCATGTTTGTGACAAAACGCGTCAAGCTGAGAAGCACGTCGCCTCATTATTCATACTAGCTGGAGCGCACGATGTTGATGGTTCTTTCAGAGTTGTGCGGCTCCCCAGTACAGTGCAGGAAACCTTATGGGAGCTTTGTTTGACTGTTTTTTTTCCTTTCAATGTTTATGTATTGATCCTATTGGGGAAGAGGGGGAGTCAGCTTCCCTCTCTTTTCGTTTTTTTGGGATTGCCATAAATAGTATTCGCCCTATGGGGGAGAACTTATCGGGAGGACAAGCTGAGAATCTGCACATAGTTCACGGAGATCGAATAAGCTTGCTTGGATCTCTACTTGTCATAAAGCAAGAGGGATCAATATCATATGGTGAATTTCTGTCATTTTTCAGCACGGAGGGTGTCACCATCACTATATCTAGGAATTATTTGCACTGCAAGAAGACTGCTTTTATTTTGGTGGGATATCCTTAAAGGATCCAGTACACAGTTACTCTTGGACTTTTTGAGCTTTTATATTAAAATTTTGTTTATAAAGAACAGACAAGAGAAGGTAAGGGGCATGGGGCGGGATTTTAAAGGTACCGTCTAGGACCAATATTAAATAGAGTTCTAGAAATAACCATCATAGTTAGATGACTTCCTTGGAGTGATATTCAGGCCGTCCATGCCTGCCTGGGGGGGGCTTGGTTTGCCTCTGGTCGGACCCATCAGCCATCCACTTGCAAGCAGTCATACAGGTGGGACTAACCATGTTATCATGATCTCAATGTGCATTTGGTTAATAATATAGAATATCATTTTTTGTTTCCATTGTTTGACCTTCTCAAAATGTACTTACTTTTATAATGATGCATATTGTATATGCATATATGTTAAACAAAATCATCTAAATGTCTTAATTGTATCCTGATTATTCTGCAGTTGTTGCATTGATTGAGATTGTGCACCCCTGTACCCCTGAAGAAGCGGAATACCCCGCAAAACATTTCGGGTAGTGGGTAATCACTCCGAGGAAGTCATCCCAGAATCACCAGGTTGCTCTGGTCTTCTGGTACCTCCCTACGGTTTGCCACAATCATCACTATGTTATAGCTTTGCTGGCTTGTGTTTTTATATCCGGACTGTTATATGTCCTTAATGTCTATGTATGTCGCTTGCTTTTGATTTTCTTTATTTGATAATAAAATTATATGCTTTTATAGAAAAACTATGATGGTTATTTCTAGAACTCTATTTAATATTGGTCATAGACGGTACCTTTAAAATCCCGCCCCATGCCCCATACCTTCTCTTTTCTGTTCTTTATGCCAATATTGGGATGTGGTACCTTTAATTGATATATCTCCCCTGAGCCATTCTGCAAATTTTGTTTATCACTTTTGTGCACAATGTTTTTTTGGGGGGTCTTCCTTCTTTCTCATACTTTTTGCACTTATTAATGACTTATTCTTACAGCGCACTTTATTGATACCATTTACAGGCACTGTTTTTGAAATCGATGTGTTTGAGTTAGCCAATATATCGAGGGCCGATCTGCGCTTTCCCTGATATATCGGAATCGGCCACCAAGGTGACCGATATTGCCGATTTTTTTGGAAAGTGCATGTACCAGAGTAATGACTGCAGCTAAAGGCATCACCCCGGTACCGGCGTCCATAGTCAATGGTCGCTGTCTTGTAATGACAACCGATGCGGCTGAGAAGCCGCTTGGCTGTCATTAGCCTTCCGCGGCTCGCCCGGGTCTCCCGTCCCACCAGTAGACCCGGGCACCCAGCCTGCACGGCCGCCGAAGACCCGATCAGAGCCGCATTCAGCTCTGATCGGGTCTCCATGCAAAAACCCGGAAGTGGTGTCATGACATCACTTCTGGGTACTCGGCGCCAGATTAAAAAAATGACAGCATTCAAAACAGCCAAACTTGGCGTTTTGAATGCTTTTAAGTGCAGAGGAGGGGTTTGGTGTCTTTTAGACCTCCAGATCCCTCCACAATAGTACCTGTCAAAGAAAAAACATTTTACAATTTATTTTTAAATGTACGAAAATATCGACCCATATCGGCCGATACTGATATGCATTGACCAAGATATCGGTATTGGCAATGAAAAAACGATATCGGTCGATCATTAGTTTGAGAATAATTAGCACCAGAGCTTGCGCTGCTGATCGCATATTTAGCTGCGGTAATTTTTACATATTGCTCTGTAAATGTTTTTACATTATAAAAAGTGCAGCAGGTGAGGTGAGACTTAAAGAGGAAGTAAACTCTTTATTTTTTTCCCCCCTGCAAAGTAAATGCATAATGCGCTAGTATGCATCGCATACTAGCACATTATGTGACACTTACCTGCAACGAAGCTTGCATCCATCTTTGCCCATCTTCCTTCCCGGCCCTCGGACTCCGGCTGTATTACTGGCCGTAGCTGCATGACGTCACTACTGCGCATCGTGCGCGGGAGCCGCCGGTCATGACACAGGGCTCTGAAGAAACGGCACGGGCGCATGCGCTGATGACATCATTGGCTGCAAGCAATGTAAATATCTCCTAAACGGTTCAAGTTTAGGAGATATTTACAGTACCTGTCACTGCACTAATGACACTGGCAGGGAAGGGGTTAACATCAGGGGTACTTACTAACTGTGGGGGGTTGCAATGATTGAGGGAAGACAGTGATCTGGGGTCCTGCTTAGCAGGAACACAAGATCTCCATCTTGCACCCTTGCAGAAAGGTGATCTGCCTTGTTTACATAGAAAGATCTCCATTCTGCCTCTCCCCGGGATGATCACGGGTGGATGGCAGGCATCCGGTCCGCCGAACCTGCTGATTGACATCCCCACTAGCCAATCACGGCGCGATCATGTCATCTAGTGTCTATTGAACGATATGATGTACAGGTACGCTGTTTCGTGCAACAGAGCCACACTGCCGCAGTAAATACACGGCGGTCGGTCGGTAACAACGTCATACATATATTGTTTTTTAATGAAAAACAGGGCTAACTTTTCATGACTATTGTCCTACAACAAATATTTATTTTCGCAATCCTAAGACAATTAAATGTAATAAAACTAAACAAAAGGCACTTTTTCTTTTTTTTTGAGACGTTTAGTTTAAAAATAAAAAGTGTTACTGCACATAAAAAGTGTGCATTGTAATCTGTAATTTGTCCTGTTTAAAAAAAAAATTAAATTATGATTCTGGCACAAAGCATTGCAAAAGTATTTACAAATTAGTTAAAGTAGGTTTTTTCACTGCTTTTCAATGTGATACAGTATGTGTAAATATATGTAAAATGTGTAAAAATATTAACGAGCAAAGCAAACAAAAACAGTAAACAAAAAAAAAAAAAAAAAGGTTAAATATTATTAGTTAATAGATTAGTATCTATTAATAGATAGTAAATAGAAAAAAAAAAAAAAACGAATTACCAGGAAAATTAAATTGTCTTGATATACAAGTAGCGTCACGTCACAAATGAGTATGAAAGAGAAGAGAGGCACCTCTAAGTGTAGCAATATGGTTACATTTAATGAAGGTACAATATTTAGTAACTCACATGGTTGATGATTAAAAGAGGCACATCTAAATATGGAGGCATCTGGGGTAAAGCTGTCCACATAGACCATCTTCCTCACCGCCATCAACGTCATCTCTTCCACACTGCGCTCCACATGTGCTCAAAGCCTCGCTTTCAGATCGCTCTACTGCAGGGTAATCTTCCCGGTCATGACTGCAGACTGACAACGGTGAGAGCCAATGGTGCAGAGGACGGTCTATGTGGACAGCTTTACCCCGGATGCCTGCATACTTAGATGTGCCTCTTTTAATCATCACCCATGTGAGTTTCTAAATGTTGTACCTTCATTAAATGTAACCATATTGCTACACTTAGAGGCGTCTCTCTTCTCTTTTATACTCTGTATCTCCTGCTGGATTTTGCTTCTAATCCCCTTGTGGAGGCGCAATTTGTGGATGGACATTTTATGGTTACACAACCTATCACATTGCTATAATCTTTTTATATGGACTATAAACTGAAGGACTTCTGAATAAATGGTTGTGGAACGAATCATCTGAGTTTCCATTATTTCTTATGGGAAAATTAGTTTTGATAAACGATTGCTTTGGATTACAAGCATGTTTCCGGGACAAATTATGTTCGCAATCCAAGGTTCTAGTGTATGTATTGTGAGGGGTTAGCTCGGTAGCGGGGTTCGTTACACAGAGAGACAGCCGAGGAGTGGTTGTAAACAACAGTCTATGGTTTATTCTTCCAATTTTCTTCAAACAAGTGCAAGCATCCAAAACAGGATAATTCAAAAACAAACATAAAATAAACCCTGGCCACTTGGGGCGTCTACCTTCACACACAGGAACCTACCTATGGTGTCTGTCCTAACCTACTGCTGGGCAGACACTGCTGGTCATACAGCAGAAAACCAATAGTCTTTGTTTTCTTTTCACACAGAAAAAATCCAACACTTCACCTTCAGAAGTCTTTCAGCTCACTGCTCTCCTTAACGCACACAGCTCCAGGAGGCATTCAATCAGTAGTCATCCTCTAGATAACTTATAGAGGCCTTAATTGCCTCATCCTGAATACCTGAAGCTTTTTCAACATCCTTACACCTTTCTGGCTATCTCTGCAGCCGACACCTGATAGTAATTGGTGAATTGTCTACACAAGGCAGAAATGTATCTCCCGTCTGTGACAACACCCACAGATTTACCTGACTTCCTGTCACAGTATATTTTTCTCTAAAGTCTTCTGGGCACTCCTGTAACACTCACATGTACTCCTTCCTCTTGTCTGGTGGTGGTAGTCTTCTGCACTGAACTATACTGTATGACACATGATCACCATTCAGTGCAGTAGTGTTCTGAACCCAGGCCATCATAATAGCGAATCCATGAGCCTGTGCCTGGGTGGGTTGAATGATGATGGCACAGAGGAACGGTGCCCATGGATAGTGATGTCGCGAACATAAAATTTAATGTTCGCGAACGGCGAACGGCGGCAAATGTTCGCGAACCGGCGAACATTGCGAACCGCCATAGACTTCAATAGGCAGGCGAATTTTAAAACCCACAGGGACTCTTTCTGGCCACAATAGTGATGGAAAAGTTGTTTCAAGGGGACTAACACCTGGACTGTGGCATGCCGGAGGGGGATCCATGGCAAAACTCCCATGGAAAATTACGTAGTTGACACAGAGTCAGGTTTTAATCCATAAAGGGCATAAATCACCTAACATTCCTAAATTGTTTGGAATAACGTGCTTTAAAACATCCAGTGTGTGTATACGATCAGGTATGATGTTGTATCGATCAGGTAGTGTAAGGGTTACGCCCACTTCACAGTGACAGACCAAACTCCCCGTTTAACGCACCGCAAACAGACCACAACCGACCAAAATGGGACAGGAACTGGGCTTTAAGGGTTAGGGTTAGGGTTAGGTTTAGTGTTAGGGGATAGGGTTAGGGTTATGGTGAGATACTTAGGGCTAGAGTTAGTAACCCTACCCCTATGCCGCTAACCCTCAGCACTAAAAATAACCCTAACCCTAGCTCTAACCCTAACCCTAGCCCTAACCCTAATTCTATTTTTTTTTTCTGGTTCTGGACATGCTACAGAGCTGAAACTTCACAGGTACACTTTTTAGACCCCCCAAACACCAAATCACACAAAAAAAAAAGTTCTTAAAAATTGTCATTTTTGATAGAGAGCCAATTATTGGAAAAATAAAAAAATAAATAAAAATAAAAAAAAAATAAATACATTTTATTTGGATTTAGTGTCTGGGTGGTCTAAAAAGTGTACCTGTGAAGTTTCAGCTCTGTAGCATGCCCAGAACCAGAAAAAAATTACGAATTAGGGTTAGGGTTAGGGCTAGGGCTAGGGTTAGGGGGTTAAGTTTAAGGTTAGAGGGTTAGGGTTAGGATTAGGGTTAGGGCTAGGGTTAGGTTTAGGGTTTGGGTTATTTTTATGGCTAGGCTTAGAGGGTTAGGGTTAAGGTTAGAGGGTTAGGGTTTTGGTTAGAGGGTTAGGGTTTTGGTTAGAGGGTTAGGGTTAGGTTTAGGGTTAGGGGATAGGGTTACAGTGAGATACTTAGGGTTAGAGTTAGTAACCCTACCCCTCTAACCCTAACCCTAAGCACTAAAAATAACCCTAACCTTAGCCCTGACCCTAACCCTAGCCCTAACCCTAGCCCTAACCCTAGCCCTAATCCTAATTCTATTTTTTTTTCTGGTTCTGGACATGCTACAGAGCTGAAACTCCACAGGTACACTTTTTAGACCCCCCCAGACAATAAATCCAAAGAATTTTTTTTTTTTATTTTTTTTTAATTTTTCCAATAATTGGCTCTCTATCAAAAATGAAAATTTTTAAGAACTTTTTTTGTGTGATTTAGTGTCTGGGGGGGTCTAAAAAGTGTACCTGTGAAGTTTCAGCTCTGTTGCATGTCCAGAACCAGAAAAAAAAGATCATTTTTCAGTAGAGCAGGGATGGTGGGAACCCTCCTTTTACACCTATATGATCTTTTTTTTTCTGGTTCTGGGCATGCTACAGAGCTGAAACTTCACAGGTACACTTTTTAGACCCCCCCCCCCCCCCGACACTAATCCCAAAAAATTAATGCCTGCCTCCAAAAATGCCTGATAAATATATAGAAAAAAAATACTCAAATACCAGCCCTAAAAAGGGCTTTTGGGGACAATATATACATATACATATATATATATATATATATATATATATATAAAAATTACATGAATAACAGCCCTAAAAAGGGCTTTTTGGGGACAATATATATATATATATATATATATATATATATATATATATATATATACACACACACAAAAAAAAAAAAACTCAAATACCAGCCCTGAGAAGGGCTTTTGGAGTGCTGTCCCTACAGCAGGAGTGTACCAAGAACACTGACTAACAAGACCGGGAACATTGACTAACAACTGTCCCTAGCTATTAACAGCAGCAGCAGCACTCTCCCTGCTCTCACTAACACACTGCTTCAGAATGATCTAAGATGGATGCTGCCCTTGCTTATTTATAGGAGGGTATGGGATTGCTGATTGGCCTGGAATGTGTCTGCTGACTGTGAGGTTCAGGGTCAAAGTTTGCCTCAATGATGATGTATAGGAGGCGGACCGAACATCGAATATGTTCGCCCACCGAGGCGAACGCGAACATGCGAAGTTCGCCGGGAACTGTTAGCCGGCGAACAGTTCGGGACATCTCTACCCATGGACAGCAACATATCAGAAATACATCACAAGCCCAGACAACCCCAGTGTGTGCACCAAATACTAAGAAGCAACAATGGCAGCTGATCTAATTGCTCTAAAACTAGCAAAACAGTCAAAGGTGCACAAGGGCAAGGCATAGTACAACACAATACACAGGGTACCCAGCGAACTTTGAAACTAACCATCAAAAAAAATAAAATAAAATACTAACTATACTGTTTTGACCAATCAAGGTAAAACAGGTAACTTGAAAAAACGTATTGACTGCCGTGTCAAAGCACCTCTGGTACCTCTGGTACCTTTTGTATTACCATACCCATGAGCACCTTTCCCCTTTTGGCTAGTTTCAAACTGGCAGCTGCCATTGTTTTCTTCTTTGGATTTAGTGTATATATGTACAGGAAGTCTTTAGCTGTCCTGCAAAAGCTGATGTCTAGGCATTCTATGCATGAAGGTTCAAAAACCTTCTGTGTGCAGCAGCTCCCTCAGCCTTCCTCATACTTACCTGAGCCCCATTGCGATCCAGTGATCTGCACAAGAGCCTTGGCTTACCGGGGACTCTCCCTTCTCATTGGCTGGGGCAGCAGTGGGAGCATTGGCTGGGTTTTCTGGAGGAGCTCCTTGCTATTAGGCTCTGGTTTGGCTGGATACATGTTAGTTCTGACAATGTAGGGGCACTTGCCTGGCTACAGCTCACTTGGCCAACTACCTCTGCCTCATCGGGTGTGGTCTTTCTGAGCTGCTAAGAGAGGGAAGAAGGTGAGTAAATGGATGCTTCACTACATCACAATTATCTAAAATAGTAAGGTTGAATAAAGACAACTTTACATCCAGTTCAACCTGTGTTGGCATGTGTGTGTTTGTGAAATCATCTTTTTCCATATCTCTGTATATTGTGTTCGCTAAGATGCACATCCAAGAGTCTTTTAAAACTATCAATACTCCGTGCTAACACCACTGATTGTGGAAGAGAGTTCCACACCCTTACCGCCCTGACAGTAAAAAAAACGATACGTAGCTTAAGGTTAAACCGCTTCTCTTCCAGGCTCCTCGTGTGGCCGTGTGTCCTCTTACACTCTCTGGGACTGAATAGTATTATACTTAACGCTGAGATCACCATTGAGATATTTGTATTTCACTATCATATCTCGTCTAAAGCGTCTCTTCTCCAGGGAGAACAAATTTAGGGCTTGTAGTCGTTCCTCGTAATTGAGGTCCAGTCTCTTTATTCATTTGTTGCCCTTCTCTGGACTCTCTCCAGCTCCAGCACATCCTTCCTGGGGACTGGTGACCAGAACCGGGTGGAAAACTCAAGATGCGGCCTAACCAGAGTTTTATAAATTGGCAAAATTATTGTTTTTATCTCTGGAGTAAAGCCCCTTTTTAATAAATGCTAATATTCTGCTGGCTTTTGCTTGCTGCAATTTGGCATGGCATGCTATTGCTCAGTCTGTCTTCTACTAGGACCCCCAGATCCTTCTCCATCCTGGAGTCCCCCAGAGGCTCTCCCCCTAATGAGTAATATGCATTTATATTTTTAACCCCCCCCTCGGGGCATTACCTTACATTTTTCAATGTTAAACCTCATTTGCCATCTAGTTGCCCACTCCATTACTTTATTCAGGTCCTCTTGTAAGGTTGCTATATCCTGCTGTGATTTTTTTGCCCTACTTATTTTTGTGTGATCAGCAAACACTGAGATTGAGCTATTTATCTCATCCTCTATATCATTTATAAATAAATTAAACAGAATTGGTCCCAGGACAGAGCCTTGGGGTACCTCATTTACCACTCTAGACTATTCTGAGAACACGTGTTTTATCACCACCCTTTTGGGCCTGCCCCTGTAGCCAGTTTTCTATCCAAGAACAAACCCTATGGTCCATGGCTACAGACATCAGTTTGTAGAATAAGCATCTGTGGGGGACTGTATCAAATGCTTTTGCAAAACCCAGACACACCACATCGACCGGCCTACCTTTGTCCAGATGGCAGCTCACTTCCTCGTAGAATGTTAACAGGCTTGTTTGGCAAGAACGACCTTTCGTAAACCCATGCTGATTACTACAAATGGTTTTCATTAGCAAATTCTTGGATATAGTCCCTCATCATCCCCTTGAATAGTTTACAAACTATCGATGTTAGACTGGTCTGTAGATTACAGAAATATATCTCTTCCCTTTTTTGAATTTTGCTACCACGTGGGCTTTTCTCCAATCAGGTGGTACCATTTCTGTCAGTATGCTGTCCATAAATATTAGGAATAATTGTCTGGTTGAGTTCTTTGAGGCCTCTCCGGTGTAAGCCATCCGGTCCTTGTGATTTATTTATGTTAAGCTTTTCTAACCCTTTCTGGACTTGGGCCTCTGTTAGCCACAACTGAGGAGAAGAAGACATTTAGTACAGTTGCCTTTTCCTTGTCATCTGTAACCAACTTCCCCTCATCATCCTTTATGGGAATATGAATGTTTTGAATGTCTTTGAAAGCTATATCATCAACAGTACCCGTCACTCTAAATACCCTTAAACCAATAATTTGAAGGGAGGCACACAAACCTCTGGCCATAATGGGTATCTATCTCAAAACACTACAGTACTAGCTACAGTAATAGGACTGGAAAGTTCTACTATTATATAAAAAACCTGACAAATATTATCACCCACTCCCGTTCTACTAAAAAAAAAAAAAAAAAAAAGAACTGCGTGTTTTTGTCGGAAAGGATTTTCTCACTTCCTGTCCTGGTGACCACAGCAAGGTAAAACATATCTCCACTGGTTACACAAAGAGGAATTAAAAATCCGACAGAGGTTGTAGTAGTTCTCACTATATCCAAAGAAAAAAAAAAGAATTTTGCCAGGAACTGCAATTTAAATGTTAACAGTCTATTAACACCACTCCTTGCTTCATGATCTTTCAATACATAAAGATATTAAAGGGGAACTATAAAACATTTTCAGTGAGCACATAGTTTGGCTTATTATTGTAATATTTTTTAATCATGACATTTCAAAATGTACCTGGGGAGAGTATATAACATTTTAGACTTTATTACGTGAAATATCTTAATCCTGTTAGGACTCATAAAAAACGTTAGCATTGATTTAGGTTCATGAGTAGACGGATTAGAGTTAAGCGTTATCATGGGTATTCAGTAAAATCTCATAAACTGGAGTCTTCTGATTCGACTTTGAGAATAGCTGAAATCAGTAATGACTCTGCGAGATATTACTGGATCCTGCCTTCTCTTTTTGAGATGTTCTTCCTAAGTAACATAAATCACAAAGTTACCACTTTCTTTTAAAGCACAAATCTTGCAAATATATAGATTCCGCCTAGAACAGTGGCGACTGGTGCTCCATGGGCCAGGGGGCGGCAGAAGGACCACACTATACCCCCCTCCCCCTGGACCACACCAGCTCGCACACCATGCAACCCCCCCCCCCCCGTCGCCGGCTCACTTACCCTGGACTGACAAGGAGGGCAGGCGGCGGCTTCCCCGGCATCTCCTTCTCCTCCTCCTCCTTGGCCAATAGCATTGCCTATCCTTTCGGCCAATCAGGAAACGGGTCTCAGGTCCTGCTTTCTGTTTGGCTGGGAGGAGAATCAGAGTGATAATAGTGAACATTCATTCGCTATTGTCACACAACTGGGTGGGCTCAGGGTGCAGTGCCCCCCTTTACCCTCCCTGGCGGTATGATCGTTTCCGATTTTAGGTGCTGAAAGCGGTGCGAGGATGTCCACGCCCAGGTGAACAGGACGGAGGACAATATCCACGTCAGACAAATGCCCTACTCTCATACCTTACTTACCTTCTGCCATGAACATAAACGTACTTTGTAGAGTGACATTGTGGGACTCTTGAGTGACTTACTACTCTTGAGAAATTTGGACCAGTGACGGATCATTGTGGTGCCCTCGATCTGGTCGGCTTCTGCCAACATTGTTCTATTTTCTCATTACTCTTCCAATGAACTATGTTCTCCTAGCCATTGACATCCTCTCTTCGGTTGACACCGATTTTAATCGACAGTCCAGTTGCCCCTACTAAGAAGACCCCTTTTGGGTTGACATTGTGTACTGAACTTTGGGTGACCCCTGATGAAGGGTTTGTAACCCGAAATGCGTAGGGTCCAGTCCGGTTCATCCTACCAATGACACCCAAGGGTCTCCTGTACGGATACTGGTCTGTCAACACTTGCAAGTTTTTAATTGTTGTGTCTACCTTGCTTTAGACATACATGTTTGTGCAACTTTTTGTTATGTGTTACAAAATAAATTGAATTTTTTATGCATACTTTTCGTATTCTTGTTCAGTGTGTGTGTGGCATATAAAATCCCATACCATTGGGGGTTTTTCCTTTTTCTATTATTTTGCATGTAATTCTTAAGGACGAGCAGCCCAAACCAACTATTTACATATGATTTTTTTTTACTTTGCGTTCTTCATTATAACATCTCGGGTATAATAAAGTTTGAAACACAAAATCAGAAATTATAATATAATAAATAACTATAAATAAGTTAAAGTATATATATATATATATATATATATATATATATATATATATATATATATATATATATAATGTATATATGTGTATGTATATATAAATATAATCACTTGCTGTTCGGTGACCACTATGCTGATTGAGAACATGCTACTCTCTGCCAAAAACAATCTGGAAAAGTGAATCAGGGTCTGGCGTCCATATTTTAGGACTTCAGGTGGCCACACAGGGGAGGTATTCACCTGACCACATCTAACATCATACCCATCCTAGTTCAGGATATATCCTTGATCCCTAAAAGGAGAATAAGCACTGCCAGTCTGCAATACGGTCAACTGACTTGTTTTTAACTTGGTTTGCAAGCATCATAATCTAATGCAAGTTTAACCACAGCACTTCAAAAGAACCACCCCTGAAGAAGGAAAAGTTTTTTTTTACAAAACATGTTGGGTCTCAGGTTCTGGAATAGTCATGGTTACACCATTTGTCATTTTATTGTCGCTTGCTAGTTTTAATTTTTTGTATTTTGTATTTTAGTAATTTGAATAAACTATATTTTGTGTAAATTTTCAAACCTTTTCTAATTCTTGTGCCTATAAAGTCCCAAACCTAGGGGAACCTTTCCCATTTTTCTTATATATATCTGTGTGTGTATATATATATATATATATATATATATGTTTATCTATCTATCTATCTATCTATCTATCTATCTATCTATCTATCTATCTATCTATCTATCTATCTATCTATCTATCTATCTATCTATCTATCTATCTATCTATCTATCTATCTATCTATATACACAGTACAGTAAAACTGCAGGAAAGGGCATTGGGGGGCAAACTAATGTCAATTTATTTTATTTAGTAATGTAATCCAATAGAATTACAATATATCAGTGTGTTTGTGTGTTTTACTATTTGAATTTGCCGCCGGTTACACCCCCCCCCCCCCCGCGACGTGACGCTCGCAGGAGACGGAAGATGGGGCTCACAGCAACAGGTGGAAGAGCCGGCCGCCGTATGCTGCAGTGATACATCACGGGATCCCGGGGACAAGGTAAATAACCTCTTCCAGGAGCCAGCGATGCTCCCTGGCGGTACCCCGAGTGTGGCTCGGGGTTACCGCTAATGGCACTGAAATTCCACCCCGAGCCACACTCGGGAATACCGCCAGGGAGGTTAATAAAGATTTGTCTGTGAGCCAGATGCAGCCATCAAAAGAGTCACGTCTGGCTCACGAGCCATAGGTTCCCTACCCCTGCTCTATTGCGTCCCGGGCAGTACAGTTCTAGTGCCAACAGCAGATCCGGTGGTCCGTTATCTTCTTGCTTCCTCCGTGAATATGCTGGCCGGGTTCTGGGGAGCAGAGACGAAAACGAGGGCCGAACCGCACAGTGAACCGTAATCCTGCACCAGTGACGTCAAAGACTTGTGAAGTGTTTCTGAGCATGCGCCGTATGGCACTGGCCTGCTAACACGCTCCTTTCTCAAGCTAAGCTTTTCCACAGTCTACATTTAGAGGCACCTTGTTGTTTTTTTTTTCATTACATATCTGGAAAAGTTGCTTCAGTCTTTTTCCCCCACCTGCCAATGGCTGCCTAGAGACTTGTGGACTCATCTCCTTACGGTGCCCCAAAATTCTACAGGACACTGTAAGTTCCATCAAGGACTTGATAATATTCAGAAGTTAGCGCCGATCCATTTTGTATTGTACAAAAAAAAAAAAACCTGTGCAGTTTTACATCCTAGTTCCTCGTCTTCTACTCTGCCCACAACATTCTCCATCAGCATCTACTCCATCATCTGTGACCTCAAGTGATAGATATTCTCACAAGGGCTTTCAGAGGCTTATCTTGTATTATATTTACGGGTTATAATCATAAAAATGTTTTTTGTAATATTTCACAAAATATTGCACTGCCTCCATTCACACTATGTTAGAAGCTTTTACTAGACTGCATTTTCACAGGGAGACAACAGACAAGATAATAAGTAAGAAATCTAAACTAGAGAAAAAAAAAACAGATATTGGGCACAATTCACTAAAGGTTACTTGATGGTCATGTGACCACTTAACCCATCCGATAATGAAAATGTCAATTCACTATTGATCAAATGTGGTATTTAGCGCAAACCCCAAGAATGCAGAAAAAGGCATTAATAAGGGCTAAACCTATGCGCTACCAATAGAGAGAAGGAGACGGAAATGAGGAGCAGAACAGAGGATGAATGGAGCACCAGAAATCTGCAGCTAATTCTGTAGTGTCACCACATACAACAAA